>NW_020174694.1:378545-388988 GCF_003031525.2 Neophocaena asiaeorientalis asiaeorientalis
AAGGCGAGGGAAGGGAAAAGTAAATCGCATTCCCAATTGCACCTCTGTTGTTTTTGGTTTGGTTTGGCTTGGCTTGGTTTAGTCTGGTTTGGAGTTTTGTCTTGCGTTTTATTGACAGATGTCCATATTTTGCTGTGAACCTTCCTGAGTTGTTGTATTTCCAAACCATGAGAATAAAGTGGATATATTGGGCTGGCCATAAAGTTCGTTTGGCTTTTCTGTAAGAGGGTATGAAAAATCCGAACGAACTTTTTGGCCAGCCCAATATTAAAGAGAACTGGAGGAGTTAATGCAGGTGGGTTGCAGAGTCAGATTCTGACCACATAGGTTGGCAAGATCTTATATACAGTGATCAACACTTCCGTCTTTCCTCTGAGAAAACAAATAGCAAGGCTTTGCAGAGTCTTTGAGGAAGCCCAGGTGCTCTGAGAACAGACATTACATTGGGGTTAAACATGCAAGGATTTTATTAGGAGAAACTCCTATGAGAGAAAATGGGGCAGGAGGGAGGCTAGGAGAGCAGTCAGACCATGATTAAATCTGATCCACAGTGAAGGAGAGAGGTAAGGAAGGTTGGGTGGGAGAAGGGCCTGCCTGGGACATGAGATTAAAAGCGGGACAGTTCCAGGCACATGGGGAAGGTTGGTCACATGCTGGGTGGAGGTGCCCTAGACTTCCATGCAGTCTAAGAAGGGTTTGGCAAGGCCATCAGTGAGCCTTCAAGTCCCCTTCAAGGACTCCCACGTCCCCCAGAAGGACCCGCCTTAGTAGAATGCTGCTGCTCTCAGTCATCAGCAGGGATCAGCTCTGGGAAACTCGGCCTTGGTGGAAAAGTGGTAATGGAGTTCACAGTGCAACAGCTAGGCCCTACTCAACTACACACCCTGTAGCTGGAGATCTGTGAGGTGTGTTCACAGGGCCACCACAGTCTTGGAGAAGGTACTGGGGAGGGAGAAGGGCACACAGCAGAGCTTCATTTTATAAAGACCACCCAGGCTGCAACATGGAAAATGAATTGGAGGGGGACAATGGTAGATGCAAGCAGACGGTGTAATAGGCCAAAGATAAAAACAGATTACAGACTGAGTATATGCAAAGAAACAAGTACTTTAAATATTGCATAGTGTTTTCATTACCCCTGATTAAAAGTCTTTAACGCGGGGCTTCCCTGGTGGCGCAGTGGTTGAGAGTCTGCCTGCTAATGCAGGCAGGGGACGCAGGTTCGTGCCCGGGCTGCAAAGATCCCACATGCTGCGGAGCAGCTGGGCCTGTGAGCCATGGCCACTGAGCCTGCGCGTCGGGAGCCTGTGCTCCGCAACGGGAGAGGCCACAACAGTGAGAGGCCCTCGAACCGCAAAAAAAAAAAAAAAAAAAGTCTTTCACAGTCAGGATTTTCATGTTACCTTAAGACACAATATCTTTGAGAGGCATTTAACTCCTAAACCCATTAAGAGATTTTCTTGTTATTTTTATTAAAATATTTAGTACCCAGTGGGTATTTAACCACTTAGGTTTAATTATCAGAAATGGGTCATAACAATAATCAAAAGAAACATCTAATCTACCTCAGAAAGGCCAGACTGGCCTCTAGTCTATTCCAGTCCTCTCTTTTCTTAGACTGGGAGTTGGGCTACTTTACAGGGCTTTGTTTGCTTCTTTGTTTCCATTTCAAGACTTAGGGAAGTAATTTCTGGCAAAGTTCTTAGAGATGTATGATACCATGAGACTGAGGTAACTTGACAGTCTGTTAATTCTGTTCTTCAGCTGTGACATACCATATCTATAAGAACCACTGATTTATGCTTTGTAACACAAACCAGCAGGATGACATCAATTTCATTTTTATTTTCTGAGAATCAATTATTTTATGAGAAAAGGGAAGATACTTCACCATTTTTGACAGCTGCAAAAAATCAGACTTCAATATCCTACCCTGTGAACTTTGCCACTATGTCATACTTCCGTTTAACTTAAGTTGCAAGTTCAAACACAGACTTGATTTACAGAGTTGTCTGCTCTATTCTAAAGAACTCTAAAGATCCAAGATGTTCTGAGTTCCTTTTTATAAGAGAAATGAATAAAATAGACACACAATAAATTAATATTTCTGACAAAAATGCTACTCTGCTCACTATATTTTCTCTTACCTCTTCTCTTTATTCTTTCAATTTACAAATTGAATTCCACCCTTTCTCACAACAGATTCAGCATTTCAGACTTAATCCCTGTAGTTATACTTCTTTTACTGTCCCCAGCAGTCTCTCAATGTATGTTTCGCTTATTTTTTATTATCACCCCTGAAAAATCCATCCACCCTTTCTTCACTGGTGGTCAGTGATGATGTTAGGATTTCTTAATACTCTCAATATTTCAGTAAGAAGACGCTATACTCCTTTCTAACTAACTTGTTGACTTCTCTTTGTCACCCAAGTGCCCTATGGGCCCACCTATTAAATTTAAAACAAAGAAGTACTAAAACTGTACTAATGCATGAAAATATCAAAACATCATTTCTGACTGACCTTCAATTTATTCCAATGTTACCTTTTGAGAATAGGAAAAAAGTACTTGGAAAATAAACATTTCTTATAACTGAACAGTAGATCTGCAGTATGTTCTCACAAGGCAAAGAAAAAAAAAAGTCTAGAAAGCGTAGAACCACTTCCGAGTGGCTAAAACTAGAGCATTCATTTTTTCAAGGAGAATCACATTATTAATGAAAATAGTTGCTCACATCTGCTACAAAAGCATTTAAAATATTCTCTCAGTTTGGTACCCTGGTTCCTAATTTATGTTCCAAAAACTGAAATATTTCTTCTCAGTATTTGTTGACATACCATAAAGTGACCTGGTGATTTACTTTCTACTAAAATGTTAACTGGTATAGACAATCTCAGTGGAATAAACTACAAGATATTTTCAAAACTTCCAGACTACCTGCCATAATAAACACTTAAATTTTGGCCCATGAATCATAGGCATTTAACTCAGTTATTCTCTTTATTTGCCATGCTGCCCATCTCCTTCTGAAAGCCTTCCCATGATTAATCATCTCCTCCCTCCTGTGTTTTCTTGGTGCATTTACTAAATCAGAATAGCAGAGCATAGTGCCTAATAGTTCTTTGGGTTTTTGCTACTGTTCTTTTTCCTTAACTACGATACAGCCTTCTTGAAAGAATAGTACCTGCCTTTAAATTCTTTTCTGATACTCCAGTCGTTAACCAAAAGAAGATCCCCTGCATGAGCAACACTTGCCTTTTTTACAGAATTACTTTACTCAGCCCCTACTGTTCTAGTCTGGAAGTTCTGCGCCTGTGGATAGCTTCAAGACTTCTGCTTCTGTTAGAAATCTTTTAGTTGGAAGTAGGAAAAAAAAATCTCAAACTGGCTTAAACAAAAATGCACATACTGTTCATTTAAATGAAAGGTCATACCAGTAGAGACTACAGAGATGGCTTTATTCAGGACTCAGATGATATCTTTGCTTCCTCTGAGGTGACTCCCTTCTCAGGTTCCATGCAGTAGTTCCTGCAACTTCAGGCTCCTATTACCAGCAATCCCAAACCAGAGGGAGAGTCGAACAAAAGCTCAAACAAAAGTCTGGATTAAGTCTTCTTGGTTGAGATTGGCCAGATTGGTGGTACTGACTGGCTCAGCTTAGGTAAGGGCTCCGCCTCTGGAGCCCAGGGGTAGAGGCAGCCCCAACCCAAAGCTTGTGGGTCAAGAGGGGAAGCAGAGTGGCCTCCAGGCAAAACTGTGGTAGGGGGAACACCGACAACGTGGAACAAAACCAATCCATGGCCACTTGCAGTACTGCATCCACTTCTGATTTTCAGGTAATTTGTTATTATTTTTCTTAGCAATAAATTTCATCAGAATAGTAGCCCTCTGTGGGATCTTTATAATGCTAACATGATGTTCCCTAATGGCAAACACATTCTACAGAACTATCAAATGCAATTCTTATGTGTTCTCCCAGAAACAACTTCTAAATTTGTATAACATAAAATAACAGATACTAACAGTGTACTTGGACTTCCACTGTCCTTTAGTGTGCTCTTCTCAAGATCTCAATATAACAAAATCACGTGTTTTTTTCATTGTCTGTTTTTTGGCGTATGAACAACTATAACACCATAAACAAATACTTTCTATTAATTTATGAAGTCTAATTTTTTTGTATTAATCATCTCCAATTCTTAATAGGGTCCTAAAAGATTTCCCTGAGTTAACAGGTCTTGAGTCATGATTTTAGCATGACTTTTAACATGGCACTAAAAGCTCCCTGTGGCAAGAGGGAATGTGTTAAAAGTCTGTGGTTAATGTCTCTCCCCTGTTCCTCGATGCCTTCCTTAAGAGGCCCATTCCTTTTAGCACTTTCAAGCCAGGTAACCGTGTTCACCAGTGTCACTGCCTTTTTCTCTTTTGTAAACACTTGAGAAACATGTCAAATATCATTCTATCATTTGCTCTCCCTCTTACCTCCCTTTAAATAATTTGGTAGAAAAAAAAAATTTTCCAGAAATGTATTTGGATTTATTCATCCATTAAAACCGTATCTTTGCACATTGTGGGACATTTTTTAAGCAATGCCAAGGGTTTTTTGAGTTTAGTTTTTGTTGGGTTTTGTCGTCGTTGTTGTTGTTGTTTGCCTCTTGTCAATTTCATCCCGCACTTACTCCTTTTCATAAAGCTGATTTTTTTTCCGTTCAAACTTCTGTTTTTTACCTGTCCTGTCTGCTTTCCCTTAAGGCACGTTAGTACCTTCTTAAAGATGCCTTCTCCAACAACTCTTCAAAGGACTAGGATACATAATGCTTAAACCGAAAACCACCATCTTAAAATTATTTCTGTTCTTTTATCCACATGTCAAAAATGAAAACTGAAAGAAGAGTCATAAAATAAAATACTCTTAAACTTATTAATATTTTATATTTACATAAACAAACATTGTAAGTCCCAAAATCGTAATTTAAAGACTGGATATTTTTATCTATTGATTTTAATTAAATTCACTTTAAGCTGTCAGGATCACAAGTAAGAGAGAAAGGAGAAATAGATGAAAAAAACCATGAGCAAGCTTTTTATCCCAGCTCTTGGGGGAAAAAAACTAATAAGCCACCTCCACAGTGAATTTCTACTGAATCATTAACCAGGGATTTGTTGCCTTGGTTACTAAACCAGGTAGAGATTCCAGTAAAAAAGCAATGTGACCTATGAGCTCAGGAAACTGAAGAAGTGAAATTTCTGCATGATGATATTTGCAGTTTCTACAGAAAGATACGAAAAGAGTAAAAAACGTATGTTAAAATAAAATGGAAAAAAGAATATCTTGATTTTTGTCCCAATGTCAAGACATTTACATACACACACACTCTTAATAACAGCACCTCAGTGTTAGTTTGCTTGTGAGATTTTACAAAATATAGACCATTTCCAATATATGAGACATCTCTCATCCTAGAAAACAAAGCACTTTGCTTACCAGTGGTCACTAGATATTTCAAGAGTAAAGAATATTTTGATAGCAATACATTTACAAAACAAGCATTCAGAAAGCAGAATAATTGAATAGATTTTCCAGGCAAAATATCTCTGTGTCTTTTTCATTGAGCTATGGGTCTATGGTTCTTTATATTATACTGTATCAAAACAAAAATTACATGAATATTCCTACCAAACCTAAAACCAAAAGGAAAAACAAGAGCCAGAATTTGAAGGCATGACTTCAAGTATTACCTTTATCTTTATTAGTAAACTCAGGGTCACAATGAAGACATCACTGATTTACTAACCAACATCCAGTAATGGCAGAGACCGCAGCATCTATGATGGTTCATTTTGTTCTGTTTCTCTGGAGAACCCTAAATACTACAGTATCCAAGCCTTGCTTCTCACTCTTTCATGCCAATTCTCCAAGCCAGTCCAGTTTACGCTAAAACCAAGACCCAATGATAGAAAGTAAAAGGCTGGCAAATTCACAGCTGCCTTCTGATGAGAATAGGACATCTAATAAGAAAAAATAAGAATCTTAAATTCTGCCAATGGTTAGTGATAGACAGCATGACATAGCCAATAGATCAGGGGTCTGGTATCAGCCGGCCTGTGTTTGTATTCTAGCTCGACCACTCACTGACTGGCTGGCCCTGAAAGTGAAATTGAACCTCAGTTTGTCAGCTATGCAATGGGAATAATCACACCTACCCCCAGAAGACTGATTGTTATCAAAATTCAGTGAGATAATACAGGCAAAGCTTCTAGCTCAATAAAAATTAATATCTTTATTTCCTCCTATTTCCCATGTAGACGTCTCTTACTTCCATTTTTCATTTAAAAAGTCAGATTATCTGAAATGTTTAAACTTGAGATTCTAAAATTTAAAACATTTTCCATACACATTCCTTAAGTGCTATTTTTTCTTTAAGTGCAATATTACTATTGGCCCTCTTGGTCTGGAACCCTCCTTCAATACACATTAACAAATACTTTAAAGCAAAGCTGGAAATAAAAGTTAAAAGAGTAGACTTGGGCTTCCCTGGTGGCGGAGTGGTTGAGAATCCGCCTGCCAATTCAGGAGACATGGGTTCGATCCCTGGTCCGGGAAGATCCCACGTGCCATGGAGCAACTAAGCCCATGCGCCACAACTACTGAGCCTGTGCTCTAGAGCCCGTGAGCCACAACTACTGAGCCCACGTGCCACAACTACTGAAACCCACGCACCTAGAGCCCGTGCTCCACGAGAGAAGCCAGCAAAATGAGAAGCCCGCGCACCACAATGAAGAGTAGCCCCCGCTCGCCGCAACTAGAGAAAGCCCACACGCAGCAATGAAGACCCAACACAGCCAAAAAAGTAAAATTAATTAATTTTTAAAAAAGTATAAGTAGATCAGCAAAAAATTTAGATAATCAATGTCAGTTTTATCAATTGAGCACAAGTGGTTTCATTCTGCACATCTATCTACGTCTTCTCCCTGAAAATAGATGTCTTATTCCATTTTTTAAATCTCAATTTTATTTCTTTTCAGCAGTTAATACTATACTTATTAGGCATCTATGTGCTTTGTACTGTTCTAGACATTATAAGTGATTCCAAAAAATAAATCAATCCCTGAATCAATCCCTTTATAGAGCTTGCTATTTGGTTAAGGAGACAATCTAGAGTCAGGATCTCAAGGATGGAAGTTACTATGGAGATTTGTTAAGGCCAACACCTATGCCTGAAACAATAATGGTAACTACCTCAGATAAAATAAACAAAACAGTTTTTGTAATAGTTCAAAAAGAGAGAAACAAATATGTTTGAGAACTTGAAGACTGATAGAGGAGGTAGTATATGAGTTGCAACCTGAAGAATTCCCAGACCTTAAATACATACAGCAGAAAGGAAAACAACATCCCAGTTACAGGGAAAGAGCAGAAGCAAAGGAACATAGGTAGAAGTGAGCACAGCAAGTCCTCAGCACAATGAGGGGAAATAAGAAGCCCAGTAGAGCAGAGGGTACTGGCTGGGGAGGAACAGGAAATAAAACTGGTAGGATGGCAAATGGGAAAATTTGAACTTCCAAGACATCATGACATAGATTTTTAAATATACATTAAATCCTATGGCCTAATTCTGCAGCTAACTCTGTTCAACCTTGCTAACCTTCCAGAAGTCCAAACTAGAGTTACGAATGGTCTAGTGAGTGGCTAGACCAGAACTAAATGCCTGAAAACAAGAAAAGCCTATATCAATCTAATGAGACAGCATGAATCACTCTGCATCATCTAGAATAGGCACTCCAGTGTATTTTAAGTAGCCCAAGAAAGGATGATTTATATATTCAAAAAGCATAGATTTTTAATCAGAGGTCATCACTTTTCCTCCCCAAACACACACATACACATGCCTTTTGAGAAAAAAAAAAAAAGCACAATACCATTTCCTTAAATGTAAAATGTTCCCTCTCTTGCAGCATGTGGAAAATTCCATGTATCAGCCCTTCTTCATATTTCTACAGCTTTTATTAACAAAGCATCCAAACAAACTTTCTGTAACCTCAACCTGAACTTTCATTTTTTCTTGGGATTTTTATTTTCCTTTATATTGTTCTCTTAGTTGCTAGGATCTAGGAGGTGATTTTAATTCTAGGTTTTTGTAAGTTGAACATGATCTTAGCAAATTTTATATACATGGTAAATCTCATAAATAATGCTATGAAAATCTTTAGTAAAGTATCTGTGTGGTTTGTGGCAGACCTACAGCCATACAGGACTTTGTACATAATTACTGCTTTTCAGATATTATTTGGTCTGGAACTTGATGACACACTGAGGCTACTTTCTGCTGGCATGTGAAAAGAAATGTTGATGGTTGGGCCTTGGCCACACTGACAAAACCCCAAAATGTTTGTCCATGGCAAAGAAAGAATTGCCATTTGTGGTGGTAGAGAGACCCGTGTGCTGATGTGGCCTCTTCCTCAGCCTCCTGCTGTCCAAGGCAAGGATCCCATTAGCTTCTAGCTTCTAGCCTGACCAGTGAGCTTTGAACACAATTCCTTGAAGAACTGAGGAGATTACTGGGGTATTCAGAATCTGAGGAGGTATTGAGAACCCGAGAAACTGTATCAGAGCCGTTCATTCACCTGACTCCTTATTTCTTGCTTTCTTTGCACTGCTTGTTTGCCAATCTGGTAGTAAAAAAGTGGAGATGAAACCAGATCTAAGTTATCATTCTTGCTAGACTTCAAAATTGGACTTTAATATGTGTTCTGTCACAACAAGTTCTGTTGGGCTTCTCAATATTGTTTGCTATTTTTTCAATGATAATATCATTTCAATTAAATAAATAAATATTTACTTCAGCGGCTATATATCAAGCAGTAAGCTAGATAATCCCAAAGATTATCTAAAATAATTAGATATTAATCTTTGGAAACTCAAAGATTAATAAAAAATAAACCCTCTGCCTTCAAGGAACTTGGAGTCTACTGGAGGAGACAGACAAATAAAAAAATAAAATGTGTTTCACAGTGATCTGCACTGAGGTCAGTGGTAACTCAGAGGGGCACCGCACCCAACCAGCTGAGAACAGAAGGCCTGATGGAGGTGGAAAAGAACAGGAGGAGACATTATCTTAAAAGGCTTCCTAGGGCTTCCCTGGTGGCGCAGCGGTTGAGAGTCCGCCTGCCGAGGCGGGGGGCACGAGTTCGTGCCCCGGTCCGGGAAGATCCCACGTGCCGCGGAGCGGCTGGGCCCGTGAACCATGGCCGCTGAGCCTGCGCGTCCGGAGCCTGTGCTCCGCAACGGGAGAGGCCACAACAGTGAGAGGCCCGCGTACCGCAAAAAAAAAAAAAAAAAAAAAAAAAAAAAGGCTTCCTAAAAGAGGAAACAGTTGAAAAATCTTTAGTATGAATAGCCAGAAGGAAATGAGATGAAGATATTCCAGAGGGAAGAGCACAAACCTAGGGAAAAAAAAGCAATGAACAGTGTGATGTGTTCAAGGAGCTGGAAGCAGTGTGCTGCCACTATAGCATGAAACATGACAGGGACAGCAGGGACAGCAGAAGATGAAGTGTCATATGGTCCATGATGGACTTTGAGCTAGATCCCATAGGTGATGTGGAGTCAATGAAGGCTTTATGCATAAGCAGCATAGTCAGATTTGTTACCCACTGAACAGTGAGTCACCTGGGTAGAAGAACTGCCTCAGTGACAATTTTAGTTAGGTCTTAATAAAGAGAAAAGAAGGTCTGTAGATATACTCTCCAGAACATGAGCTTGTGTGTTACTGTGGTCTCTTGTCCAAAATAGTTCATTTTGGGGCTTCCCTGGTGGTACAGTGGTTGGGAGTCCGCCTGCCGATGCAGGGGACACAGGTTTGTGCCCCGGTCCCGGAGAGCGGCTGGGCCCGTGAGCGGCTGGGCCCGTGAAACATGGCCACTGGGCCTGCGCGCCTGGAGCCTGTGCTCCGCAGCGGGAGGGGCCACAGCAGTGAGAGGCCCGCGTACCGCAAAAACAAAAAAAAAGAGAGAGTTCATTTTCTTTCCTGTGCGTGTGTGCTAGAGAGACAGATTAATCTATATCTAACAGCTTCTGGAAAACCACCTCTGTAAGAATGTTCATAAATACTTTTGTGAGTTATGTGGCAAAGATTACAGTGAAACCTAAGCTTATATTATAATTCTGAGAGCATATGATTCCAGAAGCAATGTATGGAAAGGACGCTAACCAGCATCTCTCAGAGAATAGTGAGTTATAAATTGCTACTGAAACAGAAATCAGACCTACTAATATGGCATTCATTGAATGTCAGAATCCCCACAATTATCCGTAACATTCAGGGTCCACGCAATCCAGGTATCTAAATATAACAATCCCTATAGGGTTTCTTTTATCTGAGGAACACGAGTTGGCCAAAAGTACTCATTGGGAATGACTCAACCCACACTTAAAGACAAATA
>NW_020174694.1:389012-423457 GCF_003031525.2 Neophocaena asiaeorientalis asiaeorientalis
TGCCATAGGTTCTGAAATTGGCTTTCAGGTCGTCTGAAGACAATGGCAAGCACATGTAGCTAGTATGATTAAGAGTACAGTATCAGATGGTTCAGCTGGGACCATCATCTCCCTGGGTGGCCCCAGATCTGCTGAATATCTCTGTGCTATGCTGCCCTAGGACTAACGCTACTTCCGTTCAGTATGATCAGTATTGGTATATGAAAATATTCAAAGTTCTTCTTTATCTGTTGATTTATATCGTTTCATACTAATATGCTTTGCAAAATGCTTTCAGTCTGCTTTACTCGTTTTCTCTTGGAATAGCTTTTATTTGCCTGCTGGCTTAGGCAGCTCTAACATAAACTTCATGTGTTGAAGTCTCTACTCTAATGGGTGCATTCTCTCTGGGGTACTGGAGCCAAGAGGAAGGTTTAATCTGTTCCCTTGCCAGGAAGAGTCTCTGGGGTATTGGGGCTTCAGCTACAAACAGACCTAAAATGCATATGCCCTTGACACTTCCTGCCTTAAGCATTCTGTCCCCAAGAGTAAAAACTCAAAGACAATACTGTATACATTATACTTACTACACTGTTTTCCCAATTTTCTCCTCAATGTGATATATTTGACCCTGTTATCAAAAATTACTGATTTTAAAAGTATAACTAAGGAATTCAGCTTTTAGAAACCACTCTCCAGCTTTTCCAGAAAAAGAGGTAAGGTTCAACCCTATAGTTTCTACATACTCAATCTTGGAACCCTGTTGCCATCTTGCCTCAGTCTCTAAGTCCCATCTTACCAGAAGCCAAATCTACCCAGGATGGGCTTAATTCAAATTGGTCTCAGTAAGATATCTGATCTTGAAGGCAACTGTATTCTATTTTTTTTTGAATTTTTGAATTTTCTTATTAGTTCTCTATTTTATACATATTAGTGTATATATGTCAATCCCAATCTCCCAACTCATCACACCACCACCACCACCACCACCACCCCCGCCAATTTCCCCCCTTGGTGTCCATACGTTTGTTCTCTACATCCATGTCTCTATTTCTGCCCTGCAAACCGGTTCATCTGTACCATTTTTCTAGGTTCCACATATATGAACTCAATTGTATTCTAAATACTGAGCCTGGATATCTAAGTCTTTGTAATTTTTTATGTTTTCTAAACTGTGATAAACTTTCTAGTTAGCCAAACTTTGATTTTGAATTAAGGTCTTTAAAAATTCTGCACTGGTTAAAAATTATCTGAATAGTTATATCTGCCATTGCTCACTTCTGCTTTCAGCTGAGAGACATATTGGGTTGCTCAATAATTTAGCACATCTTGCTGCACATACTCCCCTTTTTTTAACCAGAAATTCAGGGGTCAGAATTCTATTGCTGCTCTGATTAAATGCCTAGGTAGGACCATTATCTTCATTTAACTTGAGAGGCAAGAAGGGAAGGGGCACTTATCCTACAAAGCCCAGGGTCAAGAGGATCTGTTCTTTCAACTCCACAGGGCACTGAAAATCTTCAAGTCTCCAGCAAAATGTTGTGGCATTCCTGGCACTCCATGAGTTGCAGAAACATTTATATATGTGTTTCTAAATAACTTACCACTCCAGACTTGGAGACACTGGCAAGTATGCTACCAGTTCTGACTTCAGCTTCTTATGATGGCACTCTGTTCCTAAAAAAGAACACTTCTTGTTATGGGGTTCTGGCCTTGACTTGCTACAAACTTTCTCTATGACAATGTCAATTAATTACCCTCTGGTTCTCTGCTTTTAGCTTCTGTATATGAAGATTAATAAAACCTGATCCATATTCTGCAGGGTGATGTTGTGATTACAATCAGTACACATAGAAATAGTTAGGAAAGAAATATAACTTGATATTATGGCATCAGCATTACAGCAAGTAGTGCAAAATAAGTTGCCAGCCTGGTAAGGGAATGTATTAAGCCAGTAAGTGAGCTGAGGACCAACACTGGGGAATTACCGCTTCCTCTTCCCACTGTCTGGCTTTGGTCCTCCCTCAAAGACAGGGATTATTAACGGTAACCTTTGAAAGGAGAGACACAGAAATGCACTCTTTCTGGCTATCACAGAAAGTTCTAAGTTGGTCTGAAATAGAGCACAGATCTTTGCTGCTATAAGCATCTTCTTAGTTAGAGCTGAGTCACATAACCCCAGAGATTCAAGTAACTGTCTATCTATCTCATTTAACTGCCTCATTTTGCAGATGAGGATATCAAGCCTTACAGAAGTAAAGCAACAGTCCCAAAACTACATGGCTACTTAGGGGTACACATAGAGTGCCTGGATCCAATGCTTTCTCCACTATACCTCATGGCCTACCTCTTCCATGGTGCCTGCATCATTTTGAATTAGGTAGCAGAAAGGGCAATGAATTCATTTATTCACTTATTCAACAAAAATTTACTGAGTCCTTATTTTGGACCAGGCATATTGCAGGCACTGGGGATACAACAGTAAATAAAACAGTCAAGAGTCACTGTCTTCATCTCTTCAATATGTGGTGCTGGGAAAACTGGAGCTACATGTAAAAGAATGAAATTAGAACATTTTCTAATGCCATACACAAAAATAAAATCAAAATGGATTAAAGACTTAAATGTAAGTCCAGACACTATAAAACTCTTAGAGGAAAACATAGGCAGAACACTCTTTGACATAAATCACAGCAATATCTTTTCGGATCCACCTCTTAGAGTAATGCAAATAAAAACAAAAATAAACAAATGGGACCTAATGAAACTTAAAAGCTTTTGCACAGCAAAGGAAACCATAAACACACCAAAAAGACAACCTATAGAATGGGAGAAAATATTTGCAAACGATGCAACCAACAAGGGATTAATCTCCAAAATATACCAACACCTCATGCAGCTCAATATCAAAAACACAAAAACAACCCAATCAAAAAATGGGCAGAAGGTCTAAATAGACATTTCTCCAAAAAAGACATACAGATGGTCAAAAAGTACATGAAAAGATGATCAACATCACTAATTATTATTGAAATGCAAATCAAAACTACAATGAGGTATCACCTCACACCAGTCAGAATGGCCATCATCAAAAAATCTACAAACTATAAATGCTGGAGAGGGTGTATAGAAAAGGAAACTCTCCTACACTGTTGGTGGGAATGTGAATTTGTACAGCCATTATGGAGAAGAGTATGGAGATTCCTTAAAAAACTAAAAATAGAGTTACCATAAGATCCAGCAATCCTACTCCTAGGTATTTATCTGGAGAAAACCATACTTCAAAAATATACATGTACCCCAATGTTCATTGCAGCCTGTTTATAATAGCCAAGACATGGAAGCAACCCAAATGTCCATCAACAGAGGAATGGATAAAGAAGATGTGGTACATATATACAGTGGAATATTACTCAGCCATAAAAAAGAATGAAATAATGCCATCTGCAGCAACATGGATGGACCTAGAGATTATCATACTAAGTGAAGTAAGTCAGACAGAGAAAGACAAATATCATATGATATCTCTTATATGTGGAATCTAAAAAAATGATACAAATAAACTTATTTACAAAACAGAAATAGACTCACAGACTTAGAAAACAAACTTATGGTAACCAGTCAGAATGGCCATCATCAAAAAATCTACAAACTATAAATGCTGGAGAGGGTGTATAGAAAAGGAAACTCTCCTACACTGTTGGTGGGAATGTGAATTTGTACAGCCATTATGGAGAAGAGTATGGAGATTCCTTAAAAAACTAAAAATAGAGTTACCATAAGATCCAGCAATCCTACTCCTAGGTATTTATATGGAGAAAACCATACTTCAAAAATATACATGTACCCCAATGTTCATTGCAGCCTGTTTATAATAGCCAAGACATGGAAGCAACCCAAATGTCCATCAACAGAGGATTGGATAAAGAAGATGTGGTACATATATACAGTGGAATATTACTCAGCCATAAAAAAGAATGAAATAATGCCATCTGCAGCAACATGGATGGACCTAGAGATTATCATACTAAGTGAAGTAAGTCAGACAGAGAAAGACAAATATCATATGATATCTCTTATATGTGGAATCTAAAAAAATGATACAAATAAACTTATTTACAAAACAGAAATAGACTCACAGACTTAGAAAACAAACTTATGGTTACCAAAGGGGCAAGTGAGGGGGAAGGGATGAATTAGGAGTTTGGGATTAACATATACACACTACTATATATAAAATAGATGATCAACAAGGACCCTATAACACAGGGAACTCTACTCAATATTCTGTAATAACCTATATGGGAAAAGAATCTGAAAAAGAATAAATATGTGTCTATGTATAACTGAATCACTTTGCTGTATACCTGAAACTAACAGAACACTGTAAATCAACTATACTTCAATATAAAATTTAAAATTTTTTTAAAAAGCCACTGTCTTCATGGAGTTTACCCTCTACAGTAAGAGACAGAAAAACAATTGCTAGGAGAAAATAAACAAAGGCAAGTATGGCGGAGGAAATAAAATTTCTACATGAGGTAGCCAGGGAAGGTGACTTTTAAATAAAGACCTAAAGGCAGTGAGAAAATTAGCCAAGCAAATATATACCAGAAAAGCATTCCAGACAGAGGGAAGAGCAAGAGTGAAGGTTTTGGGGTAGTGGCTCCTGGTGTGCACAAGGAACAGAAAGGAGGCTGGTGTGGCAGGTGTGAGTGAATGATGAGAAAGTCAATGAAGTCCAAGAGGTTCAACAGGGGACAAGTTTATGGAAAGCTTTGTAGGTCACGGTAAGGACAGCAAGGAGTCAGATGGGAAGCCATGGAGTAGTATCATGACCATATTTTCATTTTAACAGAATCACCATGGTGATGTGTTTAGGAAGAGAACAAGAAGAGCAGCAGGAAGGATTATTGTAATAACCCAGGAGAGAGATGAGGGTGGTTTGGGCCAGGATGGTAGAACTGAAAGTGGTAGAGTGGACAGAATTTGCTGATGGACCAGAAGTGCAGGATGAGAAAAAGAGAGGTGTCAAGCATGACGCCAAAGTTTTCACACTGACAACTGGAATAACAGAGTTGCCATGAGCAGAGACAAGGAAAAGTACAAGAGACACTGGTTTGGAAAGGAAGTAGCGGATATCAGGAGCTCCATTCCTGACATAAGTTTGAGGAGCTCATTTGACATCTGTGTGGAGGTGTCAACTGGGTGGTTGGATATATAAGCTTAGAGTCCAGAGGACAGAGCCTAGCTGAAGATACAAATTTAGGAGTTAAGCAAAAAGAAGGTATTAAAGTCATGAGACTGGATCAGATCACCTAGGGAGAGTGAGGATAGATGGAGGAGAGGCTCAATTACTGAGCCCCAGGTTTCTCCCACATGTACACATCAAGATGACGTGCTAGAAAGGAATATCAGGGAGGTAGAAACCCAACAAAATAATTACGACGCATTCTCTCTGAATCCCTATCTCTACTCTACACACTCTTTTATGCCTAAATTCTTGTTTCCTTTCATTAGCTTACTTTTGCTAAAAAAAAATTGTATAACCCAGTTTGATTATTTATCTTATTCATCAGCCTTTACTTCAAAGGACTTATGATACTTTCCAAAGCTCAAATCCCTGCCCACTCTCTGAAAGTATTTGCTGCCATCAATTACACTCAAAAGAACATGCCACAAGACATCATTAAAAAGTGTATACCTTTCCCAGATAACTATTTCATGTGTGTGTGTGTATGTGAATACAGTTAATATTTATTAAGTGCTAACTAGTGCTAGTCATTCTAAGTATGTATGTATATATATATTATCATAATATTCTCACAATAATCACATGAGATAAGCACTATTATTATTCACATTTTAGAGATAAGGAAAGTGAGGCTTTCAGATGTTAAATAATTTGCCAAACTTAGCTAGCCTGGTTAAGAGGAACTAAACCTGGACAGTTTGACTTCAGAGCCCCTACTCTAAACTTTTGCCCAAAGTTTGCAAACTGGCCACCAGGAGATGGATTTGAGCCCGTATAGCTGTTTGGGTTTGGGCTGCATGGTGTTTTCAAAAAAGAAATGTACTTTTTTTTTTTTTTTTAAGAAATGTACTTTAAATGCCTTTAGGAGGTATGTACGTTTATTACATCACAGCTCACACCAGTCCTTATAGCCTTCATCCTTCCCTCTTCATCCTGTAATTTACCTGCTGCACAAAGTGTTGACACTTACTGTACTATACGTTTTTCTTCAATCTTTAACAGGCTCGGCATGACTTCAGGGTACAGAACACACATTTGATTTCTTGCACACACACACCACCAACACCGACACCACCAACACTGCCATCAGGAAAAATAAAACAAAATAAGGCTGTCCTTTCTTTCCATCCTTAATACTTTTCCCTGTGGTGGTCATTCATAATGCCTAAGATTCTCTCCAAAATTTACCTCTCCAAACCTAATTCAAATCCAACTTCTACAATGTAGGGGCAACTTGTTTTTTGCCTGGAAGCACAGAGCTGTACTCTGAGCATGTTCTATAACAGGAGGGACTCAACCTCCAAGAGATGCATCATCTCATCATTTGATGATGTTGTCATAACTCATCTCTGAGCAGTAGCTTATGACTTATATGTGGGTTCTAAGTGTGAGTAGATTCAAATAATTTTTGTTTTGAAATGGCCAAACCACTGCTGATAAGTGTTGCCTTATGAACTCATTCTTAACTGCACATCCATTATACATTCAAGACCTAAGACTATTTCCTTAAATTACCTATATCAGGAAGCTAACATATTTCTTCAACTGTTTCTGGCTCTTGAGTATTTTAAAGGGCTCTGTGATTCTGTCTCCTTTTCAGATTTGGAGGGGAAAAATCTGAGTTCTATGTGTAGCTTTTTTTTTTTTTTTTTTGCTTCCTTTACAGAAAGTAAGAAGACATTTTAACAAATCCAGATTGAAATCCTTTTTGCTATAAAAGCAAATAATGAAAGAGGCTATTTATTTGTGGAGCTAAACCCTTGGGGATATTATCTTAACAAGGTATTAAAACCAGCTTTTCAGAAGCTACTCTTTGCATTTCGAGTTGCAACGGAGCAAAGCTAAAGACGGGTGCTGAGCACTAACTGGGGTCAGCTGCCTTTCCCACCTAAGAGGCTGATGTCTGCACTGGGACAGTGGAAGAGCACAGTTATTAACCTCTCTGAGTTTTTTTTCTTTTTGGAAGAGGAAGGGTTGGAGTTCTCTTCCCTTTACATATTTGTACACAAGAGATGATTTTAGCCTTAAACCTAAAACATCACCTACTACATGTTTAATTATTCAATTCACTAATTAGAACACCAGGATTCATTCTCATTTAGAATTTATTAAATACTTTGAATATATAAAAAATAACCAATACACTCTGCCAAGTGTGCACACACATTAGCAAATACAATTCACAAAGTAATTCTAGTAATATATAGCTATTACTATTATCCCCATTTCATACATGAGGAAACTCAGAGAACAAAATGACCCTCCCAAGATCACACGGCTGCAAGTGATAACTGAGCAGGGACTCCAATTCATGTCTCATTCCAAAGCTCATGTTCTTTCCATGAGTTCGCTGTCCTTGTTGTTTGGCTGCCCTGATATTGGTGACGGACTCATTAGACAGGTGGCCCACTGTCTCACCACTCTGAGTCAATAATTTGCATTAGAAATGGGTGAGGAGAGCGGAAAATGATCTGCTTGCCACCATCTGACAACTTCCCCTTAGTCGGTATAAAAACATAAAAAGCTCTAATAGTTTGTTCCTAAACTGCTAGGACAGCTTTCCCCATGGGGCACTAGCTCTGCGGAGTGTTGCACACAGAGAAGTTTTGTGATCACATTTCCTTTCCTTCCAGGATCTTCACTGTGCTAATATGCACCGTGATTCTCCTAGAAAAGGATTAATACAAAGTGTTTCCCAAGTACATGTTACCACAGAACCCATTTGATAGAGTAACAGGACAGATTAGTGCAACATGGATCCTCTTGGGGAGCCACTGTTCTTGTGAATCTCTGCAACTTACTAAATTTTGGATAATTTGCCCTAGGGAGCATCTCTCATAGCTCAAAAACACTCTGTGCAGGACAGCTGGAAGTAAACTTATAGAATTTTTTCTCTTCCAAAATTTGGTATAGAATGAAAATATAAATAGATTCGGAAGGAGCTCAGAACAAACTTATGAATGGCATATTTACCATAGCGTACCAAGGGAGACTAGGAATGGTACAACCTAACATCCAGGCAGACGTCAGAGTTGTCACTTAGCAGGTTTCCAACCTACCCCTCTGTGCCACTCTCCGAGGTAGTGTTCCAGGATGTGGGGCCCAGGCCTGACCCAGGATGACAGCTCTTGTGTTCTCTCTTTTTTTTTTTTTTTAATTTATTTATTTTTAAAATTTATTTATTTTTTTAACATCTTTATTGGAGTATAATTGCTTTACAATGGTGTGTTAGTTTCTGCTTTATAACAAAGTGAATCAGTTATACATATACACATGTTCCCATAGCTCTTCCCTCCTGAGTCTCCCTCCCTCCCACCCTCCCTATCCCACCCCTCTAGGCGGTCACACACCACCTAGCTGATCTCCCTGTGCTACGCGGCTGCTTCCCACTAGCTATCCACTTTATGCTTGGTAGTGTATATATGCCCATGCCACTCTCTCACCTCGTCACAGCCTACCCCTCCCCCTCCCCATATCCTCAAGTCCATGCTCTAGTAGGTCTGTGCCTTTATTCCCGTCTTACCCTAGGTTCTTCATGACCTTTTTTTTTTTTCTTAGATTCCATATATACGTGTTAGCATACAGTATTTGTTTTTCTCTTTCTGACTTACTTCACTCTGTATGACAGACTCTAGGTCCATCCACCTCACCACAATTTACTTCAGGGTGGCACCGTTCATTCTTGTTAGCAATAATGAGATGAACTCAAGGCTTAAAAATAATTGTGTTTAAATTTAGACTCATCTACATTTAGAATGTCTCTCCAAATCCCAATATATTCTTTTGAACTAATACTTATTATTTCTTACTTAATTGCCTTCAGTGATAAATAGAATTAGAAAGTAATACTTTATAAGAAATATTTTATAAAACTCCCTTTTTTCCCTGAAATGAAGTCCATAGATAATATGTAACTTATTTGCATATACATAATATTTTTTAAAAAATATAATATCCTAACAGTATCATAAAGGGGAAATAATAATTTATAATGGAACAATGTGAATTTCCACATATAAATGCTTAAGCATTGCAGTATTTCAGGATATGGAGAATTCCTTACTCATGCCCAATAAATAGTAGCTCCACCTTCAATGTGACAACTCAAAACACCTCCTCTCCTTTTGAAAATGCCTTCTAAGCATCCCTTTCTTCCCCATTTAGAATTAGTGTATTAAAGAAATTTAAGTAGGAAGCACTATGTTCCAATTACTCCCTTAAAAGATCACTCTGGCTATTGAGCAGAGAATGAACCAGAGAGGGAGAACAATGGGAACAGCAAGACTGGCCAGGAGGCCATGCAGTGATCTGACTAAAACATGCTGCATTCGTGCACCTGACAACCAAATCTCCAGTTAGTCTGCTCTGTGTCTGGATGCCGACTGGATATCTCTATCTTAATATGCTGGTGATATGTGGAATATTTTAATCCTCAAATTAAATTTTAGAATCACCCTCATTCTCCTACAACAAACTAGCATCTCTAATTTTAGCACCATATCCATCTTACGTATCTTTCTGCAGCATCTCTTGAATTTTTGCTTTGCTTTATGACCAGTCTGGAAAAAAATGACAGCCTCTTAGCTGGACCACTACCTTGTATCTCCAGCTGCAATGTACTCTATAAAAAGCTTCTGGAACAATCTCTCTCAAATGCCAACATCTAAACATCATTCACTCCTTATAAACACTATCTCACTCTGGCATTGCAAGAATTCCTGAAGGTTTCACATGGCATGGGGTGGCCATGGAACACACAATGAGCCAAACTCATTGTCAAGGTGTTCTAACTGTGTGACTTGTCTTCCAATGCAACGTCCTCCTCATTCTTCCTCTCTGTTGCCTACCATCTTATGCAATTTCTTATGGCATCTTACTACCAAGAGAGACCTAACCACCCACTGCCACACCCATCACTCTGAAAAAGCAAGAACATTTGGTTCTCTCCTCTTAAATTACACACACACACATACGCACATCAACAGTGGGTTCTCAGTAAGTGTCTGATAAGTTCATTTCAAATGTTAAAAGAAAGTTCCAAAGTGATGACATAAGGAAGTATAAAATGGAAACCTCAAGCATTTTCTGTGGATTTAAGATTTTCCAGGACCTTCCAAATCACCTGGTCATTCTACTATGACACATCAGTTTAAATATTCTATGAAGGGGCAGTATAGTGCAACTTGATCCTGAAGTCATATTATTTGGAATCAAATTTCAGAAACATCCATTACTACCTATAAGAATTTAGGCAAGTTAATTAAAATCTCTCAGCCTTGGTTTCCTAAGCTGTAAAATGAATAGTAATCGTACCTACTTCATGAGATAGTTCCAAGGAATGAGTGATTTGCTGCATATAAAACACTTTGAATGGTACTTTACACATAATAAGCACTTCCCAAGTTTTAGCTGTTATTACTGCAGCAAGTTGACCCTTAAAATGCTTACAAATGTATCTCTAGGAATATAATACTATTTTATGAAATTAACAGCCTTTTGAATAAAGATATAAGGCCTATCAGTTACTTATAACATGTATAATACCACTAGAAAAAAAATTGACAAATTAGGAATAGGTCATAGGGTCCAGAAAGAAGGGAAGGTGCAAAAGCAGTCAGGTTCCATTCATTACTTCTTATGGGATATTTGTGACACTTTAAATGGCTATGAAATAGGCCTAATGAGATCTTTCAGACGAGTTGAGTCCTCAATGTATGCTTCTAATGAAATCCTAATTTTATTTTATTGATGGCAATCTTTGGGCCATGCTAGGAACTTTAATTTTTATTGAAATCACCAAGAAATTTCAGTACAAAAGTTCCTTTCCTTTCAGACCAGAAATTAACATTGAGAGAAACTGAGTTTTTGCTATATTCCAGGTAGGTTACTCCCTCCAGAACCGGAAGCTTACCTTTTCATATCCTGCTGTTAAAAGCATATTTCAGTAAATGGGTATCAATAAAACATGCTTAAAAAACATGTTTAAAAAAAATCATTTTGGTCAAACCCTAGAATGTTAACCACACAAAGAATTCCAGAGGTAGGCTCTTTATACAATAACTGCATCAGCACTTGCATTTATATAGTATAACAAAACAAAACTTTATATGGATTATTGTTTTCCTTGGCTCTTTAAGAATACACCACACTTGCAGAGAAGGGACAAAGGAAAAAGACATTATCAGAAATGTCCTGGATCTCTTTCTTAAAGTGGGAGACAATAAAAAGCTATCATGAAGCCTTCTTATATAAAAAGAGTATCCTGTAGCATAATTCCCAGGTCAGAGAAGAGGGAAAATTTGAATTCACATTTTCAACTGCCAGAACACAAAAAACAAAGCAGACTTGGTTTTGTTCCCTTCATGTTCAGTGACTCATCTTAACCTCTCCCTCAGGCGTCTGGGATCCACTGAACAGCGGGTGCCTCGTCATTTCCCCCAGCTTCCCTCAGGCCCTGGACATTACTGCCCAGAGATAATGGTCACTTGAAAGAACCCAAAGAGAAACAGGATCCTGGGCCCCATTCCATCTCAAAAGGATCCCAGCAGAAGCAGAATCGTTTTATCAGTCACTTTTCTGCGATAAAGTCCTCAGCGTGAGAGGTCTGAGATCTACAGAGTCAGGGTGGTAAAGTTCTGCTTGAAAACTCTCTGATTTCCAAGAAGAGTGTGGCCAATTCCCCAAAAAACAGATATGCCCTCAGGGCAGAACTCACTTACACATCCAGTGCAGCTCAACCTCTGCCCCACAGGGGATTTTCTCCTATGAATTCCTACAACAAGTGATTTCAAATTGCAAATGTTGGCCCTTATTAAAACCTGCCTTGCATTAATGCCTAACTGAGCAATATCTTGTCAGAGAAATTGTGAACTCCGTCCACATCAGCAGATAATTTCTTATATATCCCTTTGAAGCCCAATATATGCATGCATTAAATCAATATCAAATGATTGAATCAAGTCTTTTATTGGGGTGGCTCTTAACTAGCACAGAACCATTCCCAACATCTCTGTGCAGTTTAGTAAAACACCTTTACATAAAACACCTTTATATGTGTTTATCTTTGGTCAGTGAAACCATTTTAAATGTTTTTAATTCACTCATTCAACGTTTAGTGCCTGTCCTTCAAAGGGAGGGGTGCAATGGAAGGTACAAGCAGAGTCATGTACCTTATCACGGTACATGGTCATAGAGACCCTCGTACCTTACCTTTTAGACATTGGAAGGTCACTGAGGAATTTTATGAACACTATAAAATGGTCAGTTTTGGCTTATAGACAGAACACTCTGATGATAATGTGAAAGATGGATTTGAAGGGCAGGACTGGAAGCAGGGTAAGGTATAGGACATCAGGAGAGAAATGATGAGGACTTCAACTAGAGCAATAGTTGTAAGGATGTAGAAACGGGAACAGGTGTAAGATACAAAATAAGTACAATTTGGTGACTTTTGGAGGTCAAAATTCAAGAATGACAGTCAGGGCTTCCCTGGTGGCGCAGTGGTTGAGAATCTGCCTGCTAATGCAGGGGACACGGGTTTGAGCCCTGGTCTGGGAGGATTCCACATGCCTCGGCACAACTAGGCCCGTGAGCCACAACTACGGAGCCTGCGTGTCTGGAGTCTGTGCTCCGCAACAAGAGAGGTTGTGATAGTGAGAGGCCCGCGCACCATTTTGAAGGGTGGCCCCCGCTTGCCACAACTAGAGAAAGCCCTCGCACAGAAATGAAGACCTGACACAGCAATAATTAATTAATTAATTAATTAACTCCCAACCCCAACATCTTCTTTAAAAAAAAAAAAAAAGAATGACAGATCTCTAACTTGGGTTACTGGGTGGTAATGGTTTAGGAAGATACAATTGCCTTCCCTTCTGATAAGAGCTCTAGACATTCTCATGCTTTTTTTTAACATGCATCACCCTGGAAATGCCACATACGTCTTTACTACCAGCCTACAATCTGCAAGAGGTCCCGGACCATGCTGTCACATTAACCACTGTCTCTATCACCATGTACAGGCTCCAACACATTCTAGATGCTTACTAAATACCTCTTGAATTAAAACTGACATATTGATTCGAGGTGACTCCTGTATATCTAGGAAGAAAATTGTTTGAAAAAAAGCCACTGACTTCATACTTCCCTAGCTCTAAGCCTACCCAAGTGAACTTCAGGAGTAAAAAAATGCATTCTGTTTTCACTATCATTCCTTTCATGAATAAAATTCCACAGTCTCTCTAACTTAACACTTCCATGGTTAAGCAGAACTCACTGTCAAAAAAGTCTTCCTAGAATATGGTACAAAATCAATGTGTTTCCATTTAAATCAAAATTATATTTCATGAAATAAACAGGTTAGCTTTTTTTAAAGCTGTCTCTTCACAGGAATCAAGAAAGATTTGAAAGCACAC
The DNA here is from genome assembly GCF_003031525.2 of Neophocaena asiaeorientalis asiaeorientalis. Lineage (NCBI taxonomy): Eukaryota > Metazoa > Chordata > Mammalia > Artiodactyla > Phocoenidae > Neophocaena > Neophocaena asiaeorientalis. The sequence continues at coordinate 402,657 of NW_020174694.1, forward strand.
TTACCTCCAGGAAAAACAAGTAAAAGGTGGTACTCAAGAACCAAGCTGCTGGCTGCATACACAAATTTTTATTTTCCTTAAGAACAAATTCATAAAAGCATGACAGTCACATGATCTTTGAAATCTTAACAGTCTTGATTTAATATTCTTCTAGGTAATAGAAATAATATTGTTTTTCTTTTTTGTGAGGTTAAGTATTAAATACTGATCCAATGTAAATCTAACAACATTCTGTGCTTAATATACAGATCCTTAATAACTTTGCTTTCTTGAGGATTAAAAGAATTTTTACCAGCCAGAATCCCAACAGGAAACAGGTGGCACACTTGAAACAGGCTAATTTGAGAACTTATTTATGAAGGGATTAATTATAAAGGCAATGCTATTTGGGGAACCACAATATACAGGAGAATCACCCAGGGCTGGGAGTAGCCTGACTGTGACCACTCCTGTACCAGAATGAATAATGGGTTCAGTGGCTACTGAATCTGGAGGGAGAGAGTCAAGTCAAGAAGAACCCCTTGGGCTTCCCTGGTGGCGCAGTGGTTGAGAGTCCGCCTGCCGATGCAGGGGACACGGGTTCGTGCCCCGGTCCGGGAAGATCCCACATGCCGTGGAGCGGCTGGGCCCGTGAGCCATGGCCGCTGAGCCTGTGCTCCGCAACGGGAGAGGCCACAACAGTAAGAGGCCCGTGTAACGCAAAAAAAAGGACAAGGGACTTCTGTTGAAAGTCATGGAATCAACCTCACAGTAAGGAATCCAGGGAAATGAATACCCAGTCAGCACTCTCCTCCCTCCCTCTGATCTTTTACCAGGTCTCCCCACCATGAAGACTCAGCTGAAGACCAAGGAAATGGAATCCATACTGATCAACCTGCTGGGGTGGAGAACAAGGTGAAGAAAGGTGGACAGTGGATCTGGAGGGGCAAATAGAAAATATCAGCTCAGAGTTACTCATTTGAGCTTTTCCACCTAGAAAAGACTACCTTCGTCCATTTTCCAGTGTCTAAAATGTTTTCCATCACCTCCTCTTGCAAAGGAAAAATTTCCCTGTGTTTACATTTACATTTCTAAGTAAACAGTGATTATTAAAAACCCCGTGTTTCTCCAGCATAGCAAGCAGAAAATCTAAAAGATGAATGCAATTGTAGAACATTGGGGAAACAAGTACAGAGAAAGTACAGACAAAGTGAAACACCCAGTAAAACTGTAAATGAACATTTCAGGAATTATGCCGAAAAAAATATTTAGAATTCATTAGAAAGTCTTTAGAATTTAAGGATGGCTTCACAGTTTGTGTCAGATGGCCAAAAACGCACACATCAGGATCGTTAGACTGGAGCTAAAAGCATCTTTCTTTTATCTCTTTTTGGAGATTTAAAATCTGCCTACCTGTGGGACCATACTTCAACAGTCCTTTTTATCTAAGTGCTTAGATATTTCCTCCAAAAGTACTGTTTCAACTCAAAAAATATCATTTTTGTTATTGATTTCTACTGATTACCAATAGTACAAAATTTTTTCTTGTCTTATACATCCATTTATTACAATATGTACAAGGGTGTTAGATTTCCATCCAGCATTTTCTTGAACTACTTGGTATGTTTATGGCAGACATGGCACTTAGTGAGTGCATAGATAGAGTTAGTATAATGGTAGTTGCTCTTATTTGTTCCTCTTTTGAAGATATAGTATGTTTTTTCAAAGTATGGATTCAGAAATGCACTCAAGTGTGAGATTAGGATCAAAGTTCTGTCTTACAATATGTACTGTCATGAATGTAAAATGTTAAAAAAAAAAAAGGCACTGCATTCTCCTCTTGAATATCTTAAAGTTTAGGGTATAGACAGTAAAATCCAATGGACCACAGAGATTCTAGGTAGGGCCAGATGGGCAAGAACTCTAAAATCAACCCTCAAATGTAGTTATTTTATTTATTCATGTATTTACTGGAGCATTACATCCTGCCTTCTTTCCAAAAGAAATAAAATGCTTCATTGTCATTTCCTCCTCATTTCCCCTATCTTTCCTTAGATTAGAAACTGACAGCTTAGATCACGTTCTGTCAGAACAATGAAAAGACAGCCCAGCCATATGTTATTTAAAGACCTGGATTTCATTCATTGTGGGTAAAGTTGACTGAAGTGAAAGAGCCTGATTTATATCACTGCGCTGCCAGCAGGATAGGGATCACAGCCCTTGCCTCCCATTGTGAACAAGATCTATAAAGGAAGCTGAGCCTCTATTTTTTCCACCAGGGCATTCTTTTTACACAGTGCCAACTGACAGGATTTTCAAAAGCAGAATTTTAGCTGGTTAAACAAGAAGGTCCCTCTAACTGGTTTAGACTATAACTAGTCAAAAGATAGGAAATGTAGATTCATGGTGTGACCTCTCTCAAATACCAGACAGGTAATAGGTACGGGAAAAAAATTACTTAGAACCGGATATTGCAAATACCATTCAGAATGAGAGTTGTATTGGTTAAACTTTCACTTGAAATGCAAATTTTTAAATGCTCATTTCATTCACTATTTTACAAGACTTTCATATCAACCTACTTATACTCATGTTATCATAACAGTGCTACTTTAAAATATGCCAATCCCCACACCAGTGGCTGTACTAGCCAACGTGTATCTTAATTGGTCCTCTACTACACTGTTTTGAATAGCACCCTGAGTGTAAGTATTCTCAAAGTACCTTTAAGGAAGGATTTTTATCAACCTCTTTTATTATTAAAGGTATCAAATTAAATTCTACAACTCCACTTAGAGTGTAGAAAATTGTAAATAATATTGCTCCTGCTGTAACAAGAAAACACCAGATAAACTAAAAAGTATGCTTTTCTTTAAAATCATCAAAGAACAGTAGATACAAATAAGTCAGATTTACAGAGGAGCATGAGCCCTTTCTAGGTGCTTAAAGACTTGTGACTGCTTTCATACCTGGGGATATGTCACATCTGGAGATAGAAACAGGTGCAGGAGTTGGTCTGCCATAAGCATGATTTGTTGGGACAAGAAGAAAACCAAACAAAATTGTATGACTGTATGATCTGGAAAGATAGTGTAAAATCTAGAAGGAGCCCTAAATGTAATGCTAATCATCCTGATCCAGAGTTCTTCCCCAATCTTATTACTCAAGTAGCAACTGAGGCCAGGGGTCAAAAGCAGAGAGAGATATAGACTTTGAGTTCCCGAGTCACAAAGTCCTGCCCGAGAAATGGGACTGAACTCACTCATAAGATATTTAAAAACAGAGATGACCTGAAATTAATTAAAGTTTCAACCTAGTACTGACCCAGCCCAACTCTAATAAAACAAAAAATATCAACCCTTCACCCTAGCTTCCTCACAAAGGAAAAGGCATGTCCTCTATTAAAAAAAAATCTAGTTCAACTTGTTCTGTTTTTTGCATACAATATCCAGCATACAATCAAAAATTATGAGACATGGGCCAAAGTATGAAAATGTGACCTAGGGACTTCCCTGGTGGTCCAGTGGTTAAGATTCCATACTCCCAATTCAGGGGGCCCAGTTTCAATCCCTGGTCAGGGAACTAGATCCCACATGCCACAACTGAGAGCCTACATGCTGCAACTAAAGATCACACATGCCGCAACTAAGACCTGGTACAGCAAAATAAATAAATAAATATTTTTAAAAAAGAAAAAAAAATGTGACCTATAATCAAGGGAGAAAAAAGGCCACAGAAGCAGATCCAAAGTTGATCAAGATGATGTCATTAACAGACTTGGACTTTTAAATAACTATTGTAAATATTTAGAGAACAGAGAAAAAGATGGACAAAATGGGGTGAGCAAGTTTGGAGGAAAAAATCAGGAACTCATTCTCGGATATGTTAAGTCTGAGATATCTACTGGATATTCAAGCTGAGACAATTCGAGAAAGAAGTCTAGGCTGGAGATGTACCTTTTAGAATCATCAGGACATAGATCATATTTAAAGCCATGAGACTGGGTAAGATTACTTAGGGGAAAAGCGTGGAGAGAAAAATGAAGAAGTCCAAGGACTTAGACCTGAGATACTCCAAATTTTGGAGGATAAGAATATGACGAGGAACTAGTAAACTGCATGTGAAGGAGACACCAGAAGGAAGGAGGAAATGCAGGAGTGAAATATTCCAACTTGAGATTTTTAGGAAAAACCTGTATTACCTCAGCAATTAATTTGATTAATTTTGTTCTTAAACTTTGTTTTATGTTCTTGTCAGGCATGGCAGACCATTTCACATGTGGGCATTGGTGAAGCTGGCATAATACTATATTCAAATAGACAATGATGAAGAATGGAGAAAATATGGTGATGATTCATACACATCAAAACTTTTCTTCAATAGCATGAATAATATTTACTTAGTCACTGGCAAACTGACTAAACGCAGGGGCCTATATAACATAAACATTTACATTAAAATTTTTCTAATTAGAAAGCATATGAGTGGGTATGTGTGTGTGCTATTATGTTTGCTTATTTGTATTTCATGTCAAACTTATATACTGGAAACACTGCTTCTATTTTGATCCTATTGACAAGCCACGTGAAACTTGCTTGTCTCTCAACTCTAAACAAAAGAACTAATGCAATCTACTACATGAACTTCAGAGACCATTATTTATGTGATAAGCTACCTATCACAATCAGTAAAAACAAGTTTCCATTTTTAACCAAATTGAGCTCTAGGCAGTCTTCATCAGAACTGAACAAGTATGGGAAACAAGAATTAGGGGACACATTCCATCAAAAAAATTTAAAGATGATTAAACCAAGAAGAAAGTGTGTGAATGTGTTTCAGTCACTGAGCTCATCCTTAATTTCTAATCTTTCCTAGGGAGAACAACCACTTAATATTATAAATTTGTACTAAGAACATTTAATAAATAATGCAGTGAAGGTCTGATGCTATGCCAGCTCAAGCACATAGAAAAACATTTTAAGTAATTATACATACTTGAAGCATACACCATTTTCTTCTGTTTCATTTATTTGCAACTCATGAATGATTTCTGACCTAATGATGGTAAATCCTTCTCATCACGGTACCTAAAGAGTTAAACTTAGATTTACAGTTAATCACATGATGAAGGATTGAAATAAGCTAAAGTTAGAAAAATGCTGTAAAATGGAACTATTGTAAGTATATTTTTTCAGGAAAGAGGACAGACATTTAGATAAAACAGTTTAGTTTCAGGGAACGAGGACAACACTGGAAGCAAAAATAATACAGGGAAAGCACTGGAAGTCCAAAAAATAAAACTGAAACTCCTTTAGTTTTCTTTCAGTCAGGGGATGTGAATGTGGCTTCTTTTTAACTATTTTACACACAATTGAGTATGTACAATCCATGCAGGTGTTAGAAGAATGGATTAGAACTATAATGCTGACATAGAAATACAACTAATACTTCATTGTGTGTGAAAAGAAAGTTAAAGAGCAATATGTATTCATGAACTCTTTTATGGAAAAGCACTTTTAACCGAGCCAATATATCACAATGTGTATGTAAATGCATAGGGAAATGTTTGGAGGAATACTCACCAAATGATAAAACCTGTGAGAGAGGATTGTGATTGGTGTGGGAAAAAGGAACGTTGATATTTATTCTAGGCATTTCTGTGTTGTTGAAACTTTCAGTAAGAATACATTTATATATTACTTGCCAATTTACAAAAAGAATACAAAAATATGGATGTTTATACACAATCTCTTCTTCAGTGGATAGAGCTGTAGGTTAGAAAACATCAAAGCTAGATTGCTATCCAGCCTTAGAGCTATTTGGAATCTAGTCCCAACTCTACCCTAACTAGACATGTGACCTTAGACAAGTTATGAAATCTGAGATGGACTTCAGTGTCCTTATCAGTACAATAAGGGGATTGAATTCAATGATATCATGAGCCCCTTCCTGCCTAAGTGTTTATAGATTTACAATGAAAAGGAAGATTCTAAGTCAATGAAACTGTTCCAACTTCTGTTTTCTTGGTAAGTATTTTTTTGTTTTCTCCAATCAAAGCTTTTAATAACATATAGTTCAAAATGTTCCAATTTTAATACAAAAATCTGTTGCATTTCTATACACTAACAATGAACTTTTAGAAAGAGAAATTAAGGAAACAATCCCATTTACTGTCATATCAAAAAGAATAAAATGCCTAGGAATAAACCTACCTAAGGAGGCAAAAGACCTGTTCTCCAAAAACAATAAGATGCTGATAAAAGAAATTGAAGACAACACAAACAGATAGAAAGATATATCGTGTTCATTGATTGGAAGGATCAATTTTGTCAAAATGACCAAACTACCCAAGGCAATCTACAGATTCAATGCAATCCCTATCAAATTACCAATGGCATTTTTCACAGAACTCGAACAAATAATTTTAAAATTTGTGTGGAAATACAAAAGACCCCGAATAGCCAAAATAATCCTGTGAAAGAAGAATGGAGCTGGAGGAATCATGCTGACTTCAGACTATACTACAAAGCTACAGTAATTAAAACAGTATGGTACTGGCACAGAAACAGACACATAGATCAATGGAACAGGACGGAAAGCCCAGAAAAAGACCCACACACTTATGGTCAATTAATCTACAACAAAGGAGGCAAGAATATATGATGGAGAAAAGACAGTCGTCAGTCTCTTCAATAAGTGCTGCTGGGAAAACTGGACAGCTACATGTAAAGGAATGAAATTAGAACATTTTCTAATGCATGTACAAAAATAAACTCAAAATGGATTAAAGACCTAAATGTAAGACCAGACACTATAAAAGTCCTGGAGGAAAACATAGGTTTGACATAAATTGCAGCAATATTTTTTTGGATCCGCCTCCTACAGTAATGGAAACAAAAGCAAAAATAAACAAATGAAACCTAATTAAACTTAAAAGCTTTTGCACAGCAAAGGAAACTATAAACAAAACAAAACAACAACCTACTGACTGGGAGAAAATATTTGCAAATTATGCAACCAACAAGGGCTTAATCTCCAAAATATACAAACAACTCGTGCAACTCAATATCCAAAAAAAAAAAAAAAAACCCAGTCAAAAAAATGGGCAGAAGAGCTAAATATATATTTATGCAAAGAAGACATACAGATATCCAACAGTCATGTGAAAAGATGCTCAACATTACTAATTATTGGAAAAATGCAAATCAAAACTACAATAAGGTATCATCACACACCAGTCAGAATGGCCATCATCAAAAAATCTACAAATAATAAATGCTGGAGAGGGTGCTGAGAAAAGGGAACACTCCTACACTGTTGGTGGGAATGTAAATTGGTACAGGCACTATGGAGAACAGGATGGAGGTTCCATAAAAAGCTAAAATTAGAGTTATCATATTATCCAGCAATCCCACTCCTGGGCATATATCTGGAAAAGATGAAAACTCTAATTTGAAAAGATACATGCACCTCAATGTTCATAGCAGCAGCACTCTTTACAATAGCCAAGATATGGAAGTAACCTAAGTGTCCATCACCAGATGAATGGATAAAGAAGATACGGTATACATATGCAATGGAATATTACTCAGGCATTGAAAAGAATGAAATAATGCCATTTGCAGCAACATGGATGGACCTAGAGATTATCATACTAAGTGAAGTAAGTTAGACAAAGACAAAAATCATATGATATCACTTATATGTAGAATCTAAAAAAAATAATACAAATGAACTTATTTACAAAACTGATACAGACTCACAGACATAGTAAACAAACTTATGATTACCAAAGGGGAAAGTGAGGGGGAAGGGATAAATTAGGAGTTTGGTATTAACAGATACACACTGCTACATATAAAATAAACAACAAGGATCTACTGTATAGCACAGGGCCTATATTCAATAATAGAAAAGAACCTGAAAAAGAATATATATGTATATAAAAAACTGAATCATTTTACTGTACACCCGAAAATAACACAACACTGTAAATCAACTATACTTCAATTATTTTTTAAAGTTCCAATTTTATATACATACTCACACCATGCATTTACATATACACAAACATCCTTCAAGAGGAGCTCAAAACCAGTCATCTTCTGCACCCCTCTACAACCTTGACTGCAGTATTTAATGAAATGAAGTCTTAGCTTTGTTACCAAATATGAGGAAGTAATGATTAGTGTTTATCTTTACTCACCCCAATATGTTTCAATGCCAACTGGTGTACTTCAATTCAATTCTGGTATGAACCACCTGGGGTTAACAGACCCCACCAGTTAAAGGGCCCAGCCTACAAAAAGACTGCCTCACTTCAGACCAACTAGCTACAAACTTGGGGGGTTCCCACAAGTCCCCTAATGTTTGATAATTCACTAGAATGAACCATAGAACTCAGGAAAACTCTATCCTTATGATGACAGTTCTATTAAAATGATACAACTCAAGAACAGCCAAATAAAGAGACACACAGGGTGAGGTCTAAGAGGATCCCAAACTCAGAGCTCCTGTGCCCTGTCTTCATGGAATTGGGGCACATCACCCTCCTGGCACATCAACGTGGTCACCAACCAGTAAGCATCACTAAGGTTAGGTGTCCAGAATTTTTATTTGGGTTTCATTACATAAGCACGACTGATTGAATCATTGGCCACATGATTTAACTCGTTCTGTCCCTCCTCAGAGGTCAGGCTGCCTCAAAGTTCCAATTCTGTAATCATACGGTTGGTCTTTGTGATAGCGAGTCCCCAACCTGAAGCTATCTAGAGGGTCTACCATGAGTCCCTCATTAGCATAAACTCAGATGTGATCCAAGGGGCTCATGAATAACAAAGACACTTCTAGCACTCGGGAAGTTCCAAGGGTTTCAGAATCTCAAAGCAAAGAGCCCGGGACAAAGACCAGAAAAATTATTATAAACAACGCCAAATCTACTGGGGACAGTACTTAAATTTGACAAATCCAGCATTTTTATGTTATCAATCTAGAACTGCCACCAACATAGCATCCTTGATTATCTATTCCACTGATTAACTGACTTTGAGCAAATACTGTAGTTCAGACTTCAAACCTGTAGTTGCTTTATATCTCCATAATCCTGACAGGCAGGACAGTATTGTGGTTAAGTGCTGTAAGCTACAGAACTAGATTTCTTGGGCTCAAATCCAGGGCTCTGCCACATCTCAGTTCTTAGGCAAATTACCTTTGTGTGCTTCTGCTTCTCCAACAGAAAAATGAGGTATAAAAATTACACCAATCTCCTAAGGTGATTGTAAGGATTAAATGTGCTACTACATGCAAAGTGTTTAGAACAGTACCTGGCACTCAATAAATTTCACTTTTATTGTTGTTATTATACTGGGACTAGTGGACATTCTTTACTAATTGTTTTATGTTGGCACAAAGAGCCTTAATGTAATCCTAATTATCTCTAAATTTGAAAAGCCTTTCCCAAAAGCAAATAAATCATTGAGCTCCAAAATTATGGGGGTTGCACTAAACAATCTTAAAGACTCCTACAACTCAGAAATGCTCTAATTATATAACTGGCCTCTTGACAGATAAAAGAGTTCTAACTATGTAGCCTAACTGTTGTGATGTTCTTATATATTCCTTTAATTTCTCTGATACTGACAACTCATTGCAAGTGATCATGAGAGAATTCTAATGTAGTGATTCAGAACCGGTTTTTCACAATTGTTACTTGAAGTATGAAGAAAGAATCTCTGCCAGTATATCCCAGACAGGCTCTATTTCAGAATCATATTACAGAGATATCAGACAAAGATTGAGGACATACCCAGATCTGCAGGTGTCTATCAAGGTGGAAAAGAGCTATTTTCTCTTTTCTACAAAGGAAAGTCTACTTTATCCTCTCCTGCTTGGGAAAAGAGAAGGGAACCTGCCATCTGCCAAACTCATCCTTCATTATTAAATATCCTATGTGTTTGTCTTTCACTTATCTTTTTTTCTGTCTGGAACTGGTTCAAAGCACTTGATGTGATAGATCATAAGATTTTATTGAAGCCATTTAAAATTTCTAGCATCCTGCCATCTCTTTGCCTTTGATATTTTCTTATTATTTTACCTGTAGGCTAGTCCACAAGTTACATCTGGATGGGAGAAAATTAAATCAAACAATTTCCCCATTTCTATAGCTCAATATTTTGAAGATAAAATGCTTTGTTTTGGTTTCTTTAGAAAGCTAACATTCAAATGTTAAGAACCACTCAAGCTTAATGCTAAAGAGACATGATTCTTAATTCTCATATAAATAATCAGTAAGTAACCAAGCATATCATTTCCTTTGGGTATATACCTATATATCAGCACAACTGCAATTATGTGTTCCATTAAGAATGCCTCAAAGTGATAACAGAGCAGAATAATGAGAATGGCTAAAGAAGTACTTTGGGGGAAAAAAATGACCAAATAGCTTAATTAAACATAAATGAAAATATCAATAATAAAGAAGAAATTGGGGAGAAAAATCAAATATTTAAGAATGGCATATTATATTAGAGAGTGCTGTCTATACCATATATCTTAATTTTAGACATCTTCTCCATTAAAATGTGAGCTTATTGGTTCACGTGGCTAAAACACTGAAATTTTGGTTGCATGGATTCAAGGCCAGCTGATCTGCGTGAAGTGTCCAGAACATTGATTAATGGCCAAATACCCACCTAGAATATTTGTGCCAAGCCACAGGACCCCGACCTTGCTCCTGTTTTATTCAACTCCTTGTAATTTTTTATCTAAATGGAGACACATGAAGATATCCTTATCAGGTTCTCATAGAAAGCCAAATAAAGCACTGATGTGATGACAAATGGACCTAATATTCAAAATTATCTTGGTGTTTGAAACTACATCAAAAAAATTAGACAAGAATAAATGTAAAATCTTACATTTAAATTTGGGGATTTTTTTAATTGCACAAATATAGCATAAGATCTGCTTTAACTACATTTCTTATGAAAATTACCTGCTAATTTCTTTAAGGATAAAATCAGTATGAGCCAACAGTATAAAGCAGCCTAAATAGGATGATGAAAACGGGATGCATTAGTCAGAGAAGCGGTCCAGATCAAGAATTTGAAAATACTGTGTGCTCATGGTGCTATAGTTTGGGTTTCATTTGGATAATTATCACTAGGTCATTAAGAGGAATACTGACCACTAAGCATATTTAGATTTACATCTCAAAAAAAGTTCTAAGGTTTTTTATCACTTACTCTGCCACAGAGAGTTTTTCCCCAGTCCTGCTGAGAAACCAACAACAGTCTGTCTCTCCTCCATCTTCTATTTATTCTGAAAAAAAAAAAGAAAGAAATGGAGAAGAGGGAGAGAAAGGGCACTGATGTTTCCTCTAGTTCTTAACTTACTTAGTAATATTAAAGGTCAGACATGTCCACAGAAATTGGAGATGAAAACCATCTTCAAAGCTTCTCCATCCTGGAATGGCTTTTTAGAGGATTTTATCACCTACGTTGCATGGAGTGAGCAGCCTGTGCTCTTTCCCTCACCCAGTGGCGGGAACCTCTATTCCCCATGTCTTGTACTCCAGGCCCCCTGCCTAAATGGACAGTTTTTATGTGGTCTCGTAGAATTTTTTTGTGTTTTGGGAACACAGGATAAGTCCTCGATATGTGTGTGATATTTTTATTTACCAAGCTTTGATGTCATCCTCTTAGTAGATATGAATTTATACTATACAGACATCATGTATATTCTTAATGCAAATGACTTGCTACTTTATAATTTTACTCACAAAACAATCCATACTCATAAACTATATTTGCACAGAATTCTCAAAAAGGAAGTAAGTAATTTAAAAAGCTATTGAGTTAATTAAAAAGAAGGGAAGATTACAGGTAAATTTTCCCAAAAGACCTTTCTTCAAAATACAGATAACAAAGGAGGAAGGTATGAGTGGAGAAGAATTAGGTTAGACATATTCTTCAAATTGTTGAAAGAATCTCAAATAAGAGGAGATAGGCATACTTTCATTATACCAGCTAATGAGCAGAAATGACAATGACAGAGCTTTCTATTCAATATAAGAATTTTCAACAATCAAAAGAACTTCAACTAAAATAGCGAGCACCATGTCAGTGGAAGACTTCAAGCAGGAGTTGGAAATTTTTCAATGATATTGTAAGAAGACAAAAAATTCATGGAGTTCAAGGTTGACTAGAGGATCTCTAAGGAAATTCCAACACTTAAGTGTCTGTTATATGTGCATATGATAAAGCACAATAAAAACTTTTAAAATGGGGGAGACCTTCAAGATGGAGGAGGAGTAAGACGTAGAGATCACCTTCCTCCCCACAAATACATCAGAAATACACCTACATGTGGAACAACTCCTACAGAACACCTACCAAACGCTGGCAGAAGACCTCAGACCTCCCAAAAGACAAGAAACTCCCCACGTACCTGGGTAGGGCAAAAGAAAAAAGAAAAAACAGAGACAAAAGAATAGGGAAGGGACCCTCACTACTGGGAGGGAATGTGAAGGAGGTAAAGTTTCCACACACTAGGAAGCCCCTTCACTGGCAGAGACAGGGGGTGTCGGGGGGTGGGGAAGCTTCGGAGCCACAGAGAAGAGTTCAGCAACAGGGGTGCAGAGGGCAAAGCGGAGAGATTCCCGCACAGAGGATCGCTGCCGACCGGCACTCACCAGCCCGAGAGGCTTGTTTGCTCAGCCGCTGGGGCAGGTGGGGGCTGTGAGCTGAGGCTCGGGCTTTGGAAGTCAGACCCCAGTGAGAGGACTGGGGCTGGCTGCGTGAATACAGACTGAAGGGGGCTAGTGTGCCACAGCTAGCCAGGAGGGAGTCCAGGGAAAACTCTGGACCTGCCTAAGAGGCAAGAAACCATTGTTTCGGCGTGCCCAAGGAGAGGGGATTCAGAGCACTGCCTAAATGAGCTCCAGAGACGGGCCCGAGCTGCGGCTATCAGCATGGACACCAGAGACGGGCATGAAACGCTAAGGCTGCTGCTGCAGCCAACAAAAAGCCTGCATGCAAGCACAGGTCACTATCCACACCTCCCCTCCCAGGAGCCTGTGCAGCCCGCCACTGCCAGGGTCCCGTGATCCAGGGACAACTAGCCCAGGAGAACATAAGGCGCACCTCAGGCTGTTGCAACGTCATGCCGGCCTCTGCCGCTACAGGCCCACCCCACATTCCGTACCCCTCCCTCCCCCTGGCCTGAGGGAGCCAGAGCCCCCGAATCAGCTCCCCGTCCTGTCTCAGCAGGGAACAGTGGCTCTCAGGTGACCTACAGGGAGAGGAGGGGCAAAATCCAAACCTGAACCCCAGGAGCTGTGCGAACAAAGAACAGAAAGGGAAATCTCTCCCAGCAGCCTCAGGAGCAGAGGATTAAATCTCCACAATCAACGTGATGTACCCTGCATCTGTGGAATACCTGAAGAGACAACAAATCATCCCAAAATTTAGGTGGTAGACTTTGGGAGCAATGATATACATTTTTTCCCTTTTTCTCTTTTTGTGAGTCTGTATCTGTATGCTTCTTTGTGTGATTTTGTCACAAATTGACACTTTTACCATTTGCCCTAGGGTTCTGTCAGTTTTTTTGTTTTTTTAAGTATACTTTTTAGCACTTGTTATCATTGGTGGATTTGCTTTTTGGTTTGGTTGCTCTCTTCTTTCTTTCATTCTTTTTTTTTTCCTTTTTTTATTACTACTTTTTTGTTTTTAAAAATTATTTTTTATTTTAATTTTTTTTTCTTTCTTTCTTTTCTTCTCCCTTTTTTTCTGAGCCGTGTGGCTGACAGGGTCTTGGCGCTCCGGCCGGGTGTCAGGCCTGTGCCTCTGAGGTAGGAGAGCTGAGTTCAGGACATTGGTCCACAAGAGACCTCCTGGCCCCACGTAACATCAAACGGTGGAAGTTCTCTCAGAGATCACCATCTCAACGCTAAGACCCAGGTCCACTCAATGACCCACGAGCTACAGTGCTGGACACCCTATGCCAAACAACTAACAAGACAGGAACACAACCCCACCCATTAGAAGAGAGGCTGCCTAAAATCATAATAAGTCCACAGACACCACAAAAAACACCACCAGATGTGGACCTGCCCACCAGAAAGACAAGATCCAGCCTCATCTACCAGAACACAGGCACTAGTCCCCTCCACCAGGAAGCCTACACAACCCACTGAATCAACTTTAGCCACTGGGGACAGATACCAAAAACAACGGGAATGACAAACCTGCAGCCTGCAAAAAGGAGACCCCAAACACAGTAAGATAAGCAAAATGAGAAGACAGAAAAACACACAGCAGAAGAAGGAGCAAGATAAAAACCCACCAGACCTAACAAATGAAGAAGAAATAGGCAGTCTACCTGAAAAAGAATTCAGAATAACGATAGTAAAAATGATCCAAAATCTTGGAAATAGGATGGAGAAAATGCAAGAAATATTTAACAAGGATCTAGAAGAATAAGGAGCAAACAAACAATGATGAACAACACAATAAATGAAATTAAAAATTCTCTAGAAGGAATCAATAGCAGAATAACTGAGGCAGAAGAATGGACAAGTGACCGGGAAGATAAAATAGCAGAATAACTACTGAAAGAACAGAATAAACAAAAAAGTATGAAAAGCATTGAGGACAGTCTCAGAGACATCTGGGACAACATTAAATACACCAACATTCGAATTATAGGTGCCCCAGAAGGAGAAGAGAAAAAGAAAGGGATTGAGAAAATATCTGAAGAGATTACAGTTGAAAACGTCCCTAATATGGGAAAGGAAATAGTTAATCAAGTCCAGGAAGCACAGAGAGTCCCATACAGGATAAATACAAGGAGAAACACACTCGTATCCAGTATCATTTCCAAAGACAATGCTATGAGACTAGATATAAATTACAGGAAAAAAAAAAACTATAGAAGACAAAAACACATGGAAGCCAAACAATACACTACTAAATAACCAAGAGATCACTGAGGAAATCAAAAAATACCTAGAAAAAAATCACAATGAAAACACGATTACCCAAAACCTATGGGATGCAACAAAAGCAGTTCTGAAAGGTAGGTTTATAGCAATACAATCCTACCTAAAGAAACAAGAAAACTCTAAAATAAACAATCTAAACATACACCTAAAGCAATTAGAGAAAGAAGAACAAAAAGATCCCAAAGTTAGCAGAAGAAAAGAAATAATAAAGATCAGATCAGAAATAAATGAAAGAAATGAATGAAATAATAGCAAAGATCAATAAAACTAAAAGCTGGTTCTTTGAAAAGATAAACAAAATGGATAAACCATTAGCCAGACTCATCAAGAAAAAAAGGGAGAAGACTCAAATCAACAGAAATAGAAATTAAAAAGGAAAAGTAACAACTGACACTGCAGAAATACAAAGGATCATTAGAGATTACTACAAGCAACTCTATGACAATAAAATGGACAACCATGGAAGAAATGGACTAATTTTTAGAAAAGCACAACCTTCCAAGACAAAACTAGGAAGAAATAGAAAATATAAACAGACCAATCACAAGCACTGAAATTGAAACTGTGATTAAAAATCTTCCAACAAACAAAAGCCCGGAACCAGGTGGCTTCACAGGTGAATTCTATCAAACATTAGAGAAGAGTTAACACCTATTCTTCTCAAACTTTTCCAAAATATAGCAGAGGGAGGAACATTCCCAAACTCATTCTATGAGGCCACCATCACCCTGATACCAAAACCAGACAAAGATGTTGCAAAAGAAGAAATCTACAGGCCAATATCACTGATGAACATAGATGCAAAAATCCTTAACAAAATACTAGCAAACAGAATCCAACAGCACATTAAAAGGATCATACACCATAATCAAATGGGGTTTATCCCAGGAATGCAAGGATTCTTCAATATATGCAAATCAACCAATGTGATACACCCTATTAACAAACTGAAGGAGAAAAACCATATGATCATCTCAATAGATGCAAAAAAAGCTTTCAACAAAATTCAGCACCCATTTATGATAAAAACCCTGCAGAAAGTAGGAGTAGAGGGAACTTACCTCAACATAATAAAGGCCATATATGCCAAACCAAGAACCATCAACATTCTCAATGGTGAAAAACTGAAACCATTTCCACTAAGATCAGGAACAAGACAAGGTTGCCCACTCTCACCACTACTATTCAACAAACTTTGGGAAGTGTTAGCCACAGCAATCAGAGAAGAAAAACAAATAAAAGGAATACAAATCAGAAAAGAATAAAGCTGTCACTGTTTGCAGATGACATGATACTATACATAGAGAATCCTAAAGATGCTACCAGAAAACTACTAGAGCTAATCAATGAATTCGGTAAAGTAGCAGGATACAAAATTAATGCCCAGAAATCTCTTGCATTCCTCTACACTAATGATGAAAAATCTGAAAGAGAAATTGAGGAAACACTCCCATTTACCACGGGAACAAAAAGAATAATATACCTAGGAATAAACCTACCTAAGGAGACAAAAGACCTGTATGCAGAAAACTATAAGACACTGATGACAGACATTAAAGATGATACAAACAGTTGGAGAGATATACCATGTCATTGGATTGGAAGAATCAACATTGTGAAAATGACTATACTACCCAAAGCAATCTACCGATTCAATGCAATCCCTATCAAACTACCTATGGCACTTTTCACAGAGCTAGGACAAAAAATTTCACAATTTGTATGGAAACACAAAAGACCCCGAATAGCCAAAGCAATCTTGAGAAAGAAAAATGAAGCTGGAGGAATCAGGATCCCTGACTTCAGACTATATTACAAAGCTACAGTCATCAAGACAGTATGGTACTGGCACAAAAACAGAAACATAGATCAATGCAACAGGATAGAAAGCCCAGAGATAAACCCACACACATATGGTCACCAGCATATATATACAATGGAATATTACTCAACCATAAAAAGAAACAAAATTGAGTTATTTGCAGTGAGGTGGATGGACCTAGAGTCTGTCATACAGAGTTAAGTAAGTCAGAAAGAGAAAAACAAATACCATATGCTAACACATATATATAGAATCTAAAAAAAAAAAATGGTTATGAAGAACCTAGGGGCAGGATAGGAATAAAGACGCAGACGTAGAAATTGCACTTGAGGACATGAGGAGGGGGAAGTGTAACCTGGGACGAAGTGAGAGAGTGGCATGGACTTATATATACTGCCAAGTGTAAAACAGATAGCTAATGGGAAGCAGCCGCATAGCACTGCGAGATCAGCTCTGTGCTTTGTGACCACCTAGAGGGGTGGGATAGGGAAGCTGGGAGGGAGACGCAAAAGGACGGAGATATGGGGATATATGTACATGTATAGCTGATTCACTATGCTATAAAGCAGAAACTAACACACCACTGTAAAGCAATTATACTCTGGTAAAGATGTTAAGAAAAAAAAAACTTCTAAAATGTAAGGGACTTCCCTGGTGGCGCAGTGCTTAAGCATCTGCCTGCCAATGCAGGGGACACGAGTTCAAGCCCTTGCCTGGGAAGATCCCACATGCCGCAGAGCAACTAAGCCCATTGCCACAACTACTGAGCCTGCGCTCTAGAGCCCA
The DNA here is from genome assembly GCF_003031525.2 of Neophocaena asiaeorientalis asiaeorientalis. Classification (NCBI taxonomy): domain Eukaryota; kingdom Metazoa; phylum Chordata; class Mammalia; order Artiodactyla; family Phocoenidae; genus Neophocaena; species Neophocaena asiaeorientalis. Next base: position 420,245 of record NW_020174694.1, read on the forward strand.
TGAGCCACAACTACTGAGCCCACTTGCCACAACTACTGAATCCTGTGCACCTAGAGCCTTTGCTCCACAACAAAAGAAGGCACCACAATGAGAAGCCCTCATATCACAACGAAGAATAGCCCCCGCTTGCCACAAGTAGAGAAAGCCCGCGTGCAACAACGAAGACCCGATGCAGCCAAAATTTAATTAATTAATTTTTAAAAATAAAATAAAATGTAAAATTTATAAAAGGGAAAATGTCCAGGCTTTGCCCCATAGCTTTACAACAGTACTACTCAAAGCATGGCTATTGCTGATGAGTTAAATGATAGTAATAGCATACAGCCTATAGGCTGCAGTACATGTCCTATAATTTTAAAGATTGAGGTTGTATGAGCATGGGCCTTGAGAAAGGATGACAAATTTGTGAAACATTCTGGTTTTTTGTTCAAAAGGAGATTTAAAAGTATATTTAATGAGCTCAGGAAAAAAAGAACAAATAAAACATTACTTAAATGAAAGCACATGAATGCAATCCTTCTTTAAAAAAACTACTGAATAGTAATTCCGATCAAAGACAAGGTGAATCAAAACAAAGAACTACAAAACAGAGAGGCTATGATAAAATGATGATAGTGGGAAGCTTTGAAATTATTTAAGTAAATACAGAACAAAGGCTGAAATAACCATGGGGATTACGGCTACATGTGAAAAGGCATTCTCCCTCTACCAGGAGGGTAGAAGACATCCTTATCACCACTGGGAATTTAGGGCCAAGGAGGCTATATAAACAAACCTGTTAAGCTAACCCTCATCTTTCTAGTTACTTCTTCACTATTTACTACCCATAGCCCCAACCCCTTTGTCTTGTGAATTCTTCACAAATTTTTCATTCCTTTGTCTAAAAGATATAAAAGCTTCCTGCTCTGGTCACTTCTTCAGGTCTTCATTCTCCTGTGAAGCCTCCCATTTACATGTAAAATTTCCATAAAATATGTATGCTTTGCTCCTGTTCATCTGTCTTACGTCAGTGTAATTCTTAGGCCCAGCCGGACACCCAAGAGGGTAGAGGAGAATTCTTCCTCCCCTACATAAGTAACTCTATGTGATTATGAATTCATTGCTTTGTTTCTCCCTACATAGTTGGGTGTTGGGATTATAAACAAATAATTTGTTTAAATTATGTCTTCAACATAAAAGTTTAAAGAATATTACAACCTTGATTAATTGCAAAATAAATAATTCACTAATGGAAAAAAAATCTACTTAGTTATCTCTCCCAACAAACTGTTAGGACTTTCCTAGGCAGGACCTCTGCTTATGGTAGAATTTTAAGGTATTAACCTCACAAGGTAATAATAACAAATGCTATTCACAGTGTATGAGGCTATTTTTCATAGTTTAAATAAAATTCCTTGCTTAAAGGAAAAAAAACTTTCATCTGGGATGCTCAAGGACCCTTTCAAAATCTAAGAATGTGCTTATATTATAAACAACGGGAAGCAGAAAAGTGACAAGTGGCCAGAAGACCTAAACCAAAGCTGTCACTGGGGTCTTCGTAAAGAGGACACAAATCCAATAAGCCTTGGGACTTAATAACTGGCTAGACAACTAAGACTGAAGAGAGGAGTGATAAATGGTAACTACAAATTTACAATTCTGAGAGTAAAGAAGGATGGCAGTGCTTATAACAGAATAAAGTTAGGGGCAACAGTCTGAGTGGAAAGCTTGGTTCAAATCATGTTTTGTTTTTAGGGGGTCAGTAAACATCTGAGGACAGCTGTCCAATAGGCTGCAAGAAGTAGAGTAGAATACTCAGAAGAGGATGGAGGTCAGGATTAGAGAGGTTTTACATTTCATTGCCACTCCAGACCCCCTCCAGTCCCCCAGCCCCACACCCCAGGCATTATGAACCCATGACTGGATTACAAAACCCACAAAAACCACAGAAGTCTCTATTGGTTTAAGGGCAGAAAACATTAACAGAAACCCAGGGAGAATAATTTCTTTCCTTATTTTCTTCTAAAGAAATACCTACAATATAAGAAAGGAAAAAGAAAAAAACTCTCCAGTGGAGCAAAATAGATAGGCTATGACCTTATAATGTGATTAAAGTCTATTGGTACTGATAAGAAAGGCGACACTTAATTACACGGTGCTTTTCATCTTCTAAGCACTTTACAAGTACTATATTAACTAATTAACGATGGAAACCCTGATGTTTCTTGGAAAAGACTGCTGTCGCTACTTTTTTTCACCCTTTAAATGAACTTTTTTTAAATCTTGAAATACAACTTGCACAAAATGGGTGATATTTAAACTTTTCAAATGAATGATTACACCAAGCAGTTCATTTTCTGGTACTTCAGAGTCGAATTACAATTTTAAAAAAGGATGTAGGTAAGCTACTGTAGAAAGAGAAGCAACTCTACTGGCTCATAAAAGCCCATCTGGTGAACACTACTGAGCCCTGATAAATGGTAATATGAAAATGCTTACTGTTGGCCTGTGGCTTCTACATCTTCAGAAGCAGATGGGATAAGGGCACCTATTCCCGTATGCATTGAATGTTCTAGGGTGGGTTCCAATTCAGATTGTCTTCTTCACCTCCCGTAGTTTTAAAATTAGTGATCACCAAGCACCTGTCAAAAGAAAACTGGGCTAATATAGTGTGTTGAACACCCTTTGAAGGCAAATGTTTTGGTTCATGAAGAAGTCCCTTAGGGGCATGTTTAAGAATCTGGATAAAAATTTTCAGGTCTTCACTCTTTCAACTAGTGGGTATTAAGTACCTATTATAAGCAAAGTCCTCCAAGGAGGGTTGGCCTTGTTTAGAGTCACACGGGCATCTCTCTAACCCTTAAGAGATGGGTGGTTATCATTCCTACACATACTCTTCCTGTCTGTCCATAAAAATCCTGTCTGCCTTGGCCAGGCTGAAATCCCCAGTCTCAAGGAAAGCAGCATGAGATAGGGAAAACTCAACAGGCTTGGATTTATATATGAGCTCTGCATATACTGCTCCAACAGTGAAAACTTAGGAAGTTTATTTACCTCTTCTGGACCTCTGTTTCCTCATATAAAATGAGAATGATAATGCTTTCACAGCTGCATAAGCAAGAGCCTGTATATAGAGTAATCGGCTTAGTTCCTTTGATTTTGAAAAATGCTTTTCCATTTCTTATATCCCTAACTGGGTTCCTTCTGCTGTAATGGCTGAGGTTTCTTGCATAA
>NW_020174694.1:424034-548775 GCF_003031525.2 Neophocaena asiaeorientalis asiaeorientalis
TCATTGCTTTGTTTCTCCCTACATAGTTGGGTGTTGGGATTATGCGTACCGCAAAAACAAAAATTATGTCTTCAACATAAAAGTTTAAAGAATATTACAACCTTGATTAATTGCAAAATAAATAATTCACTAATGGAAAAAAAATCTACTTAGTTATCTCTCCCAACAAACTGTTAGGACTTTCCTAGGCAGGACCTCTGCTTATGGTAGAATTTTAAGGTATTAACCTCACAAGGTAATAATAACAAATGCTATTCACAGTGTATGAGGCTATTTTTCATAGTTTAAATAAAATTCCTTGCTTAAAGGAAAAAAAACTTTCATCTGGGATGCTCAAGGACCCTTTCAAAATCTAAGAATGTGCTTATATTATAAACAACGGGAAGCAGAAAAGTGACAAGTGGCCAGAAGACCTAAACCAAAGCTGTCACTGGGGTCTTCGTAAAGAGGAGACAAATCCAATAAGCCTTGGGACTTAATAACTGGCTAGACAACTAAGACTGAAGAGAGGAGTGATAAATGGTAACTACAAATTTACAATTCTGAGAGTAAAGAAGGATGGCAGTGCTTATAACAGAATAAAGTTAGGGGCAACAGTCTGAGTGGAAAGCTTGGTTCAAATCATGTTTTGTTTTTAGGGGGTCAGTAAACATCTGAGGACAGCTGTCCAATAGGCTGCAAGAAGTAGAGTAGAATACTCAGAAGAGGATGGAGGTCAGGATTAGAGAGGTTTTACATTTCATTGCCACTCCAGACCCCCTCCAGTCCCCCAGCCCCACACCCCAGGCATTATGAACCCATGACTGGATTACAAAACCCACAAAAACCACAGAAGTCTCTATTGGTTTAAGGGCAGAAAACATTAACAGAAACCCAGGGAGAATAATTTCTTTCCTTATTTTCTTCTAAAGAAATACCTACAATATAAGAAAGGAAAAAGAAAAAAACTCTCCAGTGGAGCAAAATAGATAGGCTATGACCTTATAATGTGATTAAAGTCTATTGGTACTGATAAGAAAGGCGACACTTAATTACACGGTGCTTTTCATCTTCTAAGCACTTTACAAGTACTATATTAACTAATTAACGATGGAAACCCTGATGTTTCTTGGAAAAGACTGCTGTCGCTACTTTTTTTCACCCTTTAAATGAACTTTTTTTAAATCTTGAAATACAACTTGCACAAAATGGGTGATATTTAAACTTTTCAAATGAATGATTACACCAAGCAGTTCATTTTCTGGTACTTCAGAGTCGAATTACAATTTTAAAAAAGGATGTAGGTAAGCTACTGTAGAAAGAGAAGCAACTCTACTGGCTCATAAAAGCCCATTTGGTGAACACTACTGAGCCCTGATAAATGGTAATATGAAAATGCTTACTGTTGGCCTGTGGCTTCTACATCTTCAGAAGCAGATGGGATAAGGGCACCTATTCCCGTATGCATTGAATGTTCTAGGGTGGGTTCCAATTCAGATTGTCTTCTTCACCTCCCGTAGTTTTAAAATTAGTGATCACCAAGCACCTGTCAAAAGAAAACTGGGCTAATATAGTGTGTTGAACACCCTTTGAAGGCAAATGTTTTGGTTCATGAAGAAGTCCCTTAGGGGCATGTTTAAGAATCTGGATAAAAATTTTCAGGTCTTCACTCTTTCAACTAGTGGGTATTAAGTACCTATTATAAGCAAAGTCCTCCAAGGAGGGTTGGCCTTGTTTAGAGTCACACGGGCATCTCTCTAACCCTTAAGAGATGGGTGGTTATCATTCCTACACATACTCTTCCTGTCTGTCCATAAAAATCCTGTCTGCCTTGGCCAGGCTGAAATCCCCAGTCTCAAGGAAAGCAGCATGAGATAGGGAAAACTCAACAGGCTTGGATTTATATATGAGCTCTGCATATACTGCTCCAACAGTGAAAACTTAGGAAGTTTATTTACCTCTTCTGGACCTCTGTTTCCTCATATAAAATGAGAATGATAATGCTTTCACAGCTGCATAAGCAAGAGCCTGTATATAGAGTAATCGGCTTAGTTCCTTTGATTTTGAAAAATGCTTTTCCATTTCTTATATCCCTAACTGGGTTCCTTCTGCTGTAATGGCTGAGGTTTCTTGCATAAATTATAAATAATAATAATTTCTTTACAAGCTTACTGTAAATATTAAATAAAATAATGTAAGAGAAATGCCTAGCCAATGGTATAGCATAGTAAAGTATATAGGAGTTAGAGTCAGGTAGACCTGGTTATAAATCCTGATTATAGCGTTTAGTGAGTAGGAGCCATGGATTACGCTTTCCTGATATCTCATAGTATCTTTCACAGTGCTAAGTCTATAGCAAACATTCATTAAATTTTGGTTGACTGACATTGACTTATTAGCCAGTCAAGTAAAATACAGGGACACTTTACCTTCCTCCAGATATATGGTAACAGGTGGGTACTAGCAGAGCCTTTGAGCTCTTCGTAGCCTGGTAACATTAGCCCTAAAGTTACTGGAGGCAGAAAGACACCTTCATTTCTGAAGTACACATGTCCTCAGCTCAGCAGCTCCAAAATAAACTCCAGGGGCAGTACAAGGCCTCTTACTTATCTTGTGATCTGAGCTTTAAGAATACAGATATACTGATCTCTGGATATCGAATAATTCTCAGTCCACGTATTGCTCCAACTCAAATATCTAAGGAATATTCTTTCTGATCTCTGCTTATGTGCCCTTCAATAATTTATTCCAGAAGTCTTGGATTACAAAGGCATGGATTATAATTCCAGTAAATATTTTCTTAGAATTGTTCTTTTTTCCCATTCTTCCCAGTCATCCTTTAATCAAAACGAAACCGGAGCAAGCATGCACAAATTCTTATCTGTTCTATCCAGACAAATTCTAAATTCCTCTTGCCTATTTTTAACTTTGTTATCTATATTTATGATATAATATGTTATATCTATATACATCTAGGGAAGAGCAATTGCAAAATTTATCAAGAATTCTCTTCAGAAAACTGTTCTCATAATAAGCGCAAATTGTTAGCATTTATCACCATATGATGTAATCATAAAAAAGCCTTTTCTAGCCTCATCCCCATAAGGTACCTCTCTATTACATTATAATGATAAATGGCAAAATGTTTTGCATGACACTTAAACTATTACAGAATTCCACAGGGAATGCTAGGTTACTACCAAGGTTTTCTGATAAGCAGCTACAGCTGAAAGTCAGTTTCACATTCTTAAGTCAACTGATCTCTCACACTATTTATTTCCAGCAAAACACTTTACAACTGAACACTTCCATATCAGAAGGTCAACACAAACATGTATCGAGAGTAAATATGCCATGGTGTGTTTGAAGAGGTAGTAAGTATTCAGCTTGGGGATGGATGTGACACTTTGTTTCAGCTGAAAACAATCTAAACCAGTCGTCATGTTATTCCATCCTGCAATGCAACTAACTCCCAACTATCCCTAATGATTTGATATGAGTAATTAGGATTCACAGATAAAGCCCAAATTTATATTAGTCGATAGTTAAATCCCAACCATCCATTGCTACTTGAAGGAAGCATTACCGTTGGGGTAAACACAGATGTTGGGTAATCTGTCCCTAAACCTTTCTTCTATTTCCTACCACTCTCAGATTAGCTGTTAAATCACAATTCACTCTTTCCTGTATGATAATATTCAAATTAGGGCAGCGTAGTGCTATTATGTCTCTGATTTTTTTACATCACCTTAAAATTTTCTATGAAAACAAAACATTCTATATATTCATTTTTGAAAATATTCTACATTCTATGCATCTTTATTACCAGATCTTTTTTTTTATTTTTGTAATTTAGCAGTGAAAATCATGAACAGTCATCACATTTTTATCTCTGAGAAACTTCTTTTTCACCAAAATCTGACAATTTTTAAACCTTCTCTGGAACTCTTGCTGATATTTCAAATACGACAACTACAATAGCTAATATTTATCAGGTATGTAATCTGTGCCAGCCATTGTGCTCAGCGCTTTGCCTCCATTAATCATTTAGCCCTAGGCAAGAACCATTATTATCCCCATTTTACATACCAGGCAACTGAGAGACAGGAAGGCTAAATAATTTCCCCAGCTTCAGCCTAAGGTACTACGAGATGGAAGAGAGAGTAACACTGAGGCAACTGGTTGCAGAGCCTATGTTCTTAACTCCCTCCCTGTATTTCTTCTTTGTAGCTGCTCATATTTCATTCTATGTCTATAGACTTACGTCATATTTGTCCAGGATATATTTGAAAGAATTATATTAGTAAACGATAAACCAACTTCTCAGAATAAGCTGTACTGAAAAATAGCTTAACCAATAAGAGGCATGACAAAACAAGCAACAAACATAACAAAAAACCCACTGGTAGGATGATTGCTAGAACCTAAGTTCTTTCACTCTTCCACTCTGATGTATCAGTATTGCCTCCCTTCATGGTCCCAGGAGGCTGCAACTCTAAGCATCACGGGTGACAGACAACATGCAGTGAAGAAGAGGGGCATTCCATACTGAGTATCTGTTTTTGCTTGTTTGTTGTTGTTTTCTTTTTGAGTTAAAGAAACCTTTCCCAGAAGCTCCAGAGCAGATTGACCTTTGGGTTCCACTGGCCAGGACTGGGTCATCTGCCCACCTCCAAGTCAACTAGCAAGGGAGATAAGACCACATGATTGACTCTTGATAGAGAAAGAAAGAGAAAGAAAGGAAGGAAGGAAGGAAGAGGCAGAAATTGTTAGCTTCTATCACCATATGCTATAATCATATAAGAGCCTTTTATAACCAAAGTGCCAAGAAAAGCCTCCTCCAGAGGAGTTACTGTTGTCATCCACCGTGAGAAGTCAATGTTATTCCCTTATTTTGAGATGAGAAACTGTAAAGAATTATACTGAAAGCTTGGGTCCTGACCTGACATTTAACACTAGTTTGAGAATCAAAACAGAAACACCATTCCACTAATATTATGTCTAGAAGTTCAATGAATTCCACTAGAATTTCAAGGCCTGTTGTCCTTATTTTTCATTAAGAGCCTGCCTTTCCTCCTTCCCTCTCCAAAAAAACTTTATACTCTTTGTACTGGGGCCTTCTAAAGAAAGAAAGAAAGACAAGTAGTCTGGCAACCGTGGGAGTGTTGAGACAACTACAAAAATGACATGGGACAGGAAGGAGGGAGTAGAGAGCAAGGAAAGACAGAGTAATTGAGGTTTCAGGCAAGGAGAAGGACAAGGGTTTGGAAGTCAAGGGGAAAAAGAATGCCTCCCAGGAGGCTCCAGTCCCTGCCTCTGCAAACCAGTCTCTACAAATCAGAGAAACCACAATTACGCTCTCTGCAAGAAGCAAATCCAGTGCTTATGTATAACACCAAAGACCCTTCTCGTTTCTCTTTTCCCTTAGCATCCTCTTAGCATACTGCCCACTTCAGATCCTGTCTTTGTGATCCTCCAGTCTCAGCATTCCTCTTTCCAACCTCTGACAACCCAAAGAAATATTTTCTAATGAAATTTATATGTCAAATCCCAGCCAGAAGGCATGGCAGGCTGAAGCACTCAAGTATGAAAGCAACTAGTGAGTCACCCCACTTCACACTGAATTTGCTTTTCATCCCCAGAGCAAATACACCTAAGCTGCATAGTCCTTAAAACTATAAAATATACATATTTTTACATCTCCAGGAAGTTTTCATAAGTAGCTTTCTGATTTCATTCTCCTCAAGCAGTTAGGGAGCAGAAGAAGGGGTTGATCAGTCTAGGTACAAATTCATTCCTTCAGCCAGAAAAGGAGAAGCAAGAACCTGTGGTTGGGGTTCCATGGCACTACTGAACTAGCAGAGGGATTTTCTCTTCTCCAATGCTGACAGCATCTCTAAGAGCAAGGGAGCCTGCTCAGCAAAGACTCGCACAGCAGTTGGAGTAAGGACTGCATGGGTGGTAAAATCGGGAATCACAAACAGACAGCCCACATTTACAGCCAGGGAATCAGAGAGCAAGGGAGCCCAGAGCACTGGGGTGAATGTGCAGCTGGGTGCACAGAACTGAATGGGACGAGCACATGGCGCTGGAGCTAAGCCAGGCCCTACAGTAATGTCAGGATGGGGCAACTTTCTGCAGCTGGCTATCCCACACCCTACAGCGCACTCACTTCCAGAAATGCTCCTTTCACTATTTCCTTCCCTTAGCTATACAAGAACTACTCTCTCGCCTTTTTTTCCTCACAATTTTACTAAGATTTCACTGAGATTTGTAAACAGAAATATCTCTACTTACACCCTCTCTGCTATTTCCTTTCTGGTTCTAATTATTGTTAAAGGAATTATTTCCCCATTTTTCTCCACAGCTAGATTTTTGTAAGCAGAATAGGGTACACTCTTGTGGCCAGAATAAGGGTACAACAGGGTTTTGTCTCCTTTCCATTAACCACGTCCCTCACAGCAAGTCCCAGGGTTCTGCCACGTACAGAGTCTCTGCCTCTTTCAACCCTTTTATTGTCTGTTACTGAAAGATCAGAGCCAGAGATAAAGCTAATGAAAAGCTACCCCTGAGGTCAAATTACTTGTGAACTCTCATATCAATCTTAAGTTGAATCTTAAGCATGGTAACTCACATGGAACATCAAGTACTTCACAGTTTGCAAGCAGTCTCATGCTTGTCTATGTCTGAGAATTCCCAAAACATCAACTCCAGTATTCTCACCCTTTTCCATCCCTAGAATTTCCGTACTTGTGCCCACTTTAGAGCAAGGAACAAACCAAATCTACAGAAAAGCAATAAGCTATTCTAGAAGCGCAAGGAATAGTCCCTTTTGGAGACTTACAAGTTAAATTGTGTCCCCCCCCCAAATTTATATGTTGTGATTGTATTTGGAAATAGGTTCTTTACAGAGATAATCAAGTTAAAATGTGGTCATAAGGGTGGGCCATAATCCAGCACACCTGATGTCCTTTTAAAAATGGGAAATTTGGGAGAAACTTCAAGATGGCGGAAGAGTAAGATGCGGAGATCACCTTCCTCCCCACAAATCAGAAATACATCTACATGTGGAACAACTCCTACAGAATACCTACTGAACGCTGGCAGAAGACCTCAGACCTCCCAAAAGGCAAGAAACTCCCCCACGTACCTGGGTAGAGCAAAAGAAAAAACACTGAGAGGGAGTGAGAAGGTGGAAAGGTTTCCACACACTAGAAGACCCTTCGCGGGCAGAGACTGCAGGTGGCGGAGGGGGGAAGCTTCGGAGACACGGAGGAGAGCGCAGCAACAGGGGTGCAGAGTGCAAAACAGAGAGATTCCCGCACACAAGACCGGTGCCGACCAGCACTCACCAACCGGAGAGGCTTGTCTGCTCACCCGCCGGGGTGGGCGGGGCTGGGAGTTGAGGCTCGGGCTTCCGTCAGAGCGCAGGTAGAGGACTGGCGGCGTGAACACAGCCCAAAGGGGGCTAGTGCGCCACGGCTGGCCGGGAGGGAGTCGGGAAACGTCTGGACCTGCAGAAGAGACAAGAGAATTTTTCTTGCCTCTTTGTTTCCTGGTGCACAAGGAGAGGGGATTCAGAGCGCCGCTTAAAGGAGCTCCCGAGATAGGCGCGAGCCGCAGCTGTCAGCACAGACCCCAGAGACGGCCATGAGATGCTAAGGCTGCTGCTGCAGCCACCAAGAAGCCTGTGTGCGAGCACAGGTCACTCTCCACACCTCCCTTCCGGGGAGCCTGTGCAGCCCGCCACTGCCAGGGTCCTGTGATCCAGGAACAACTTCCCCGGGAGAACGCACGGCGCACCTCAGGCTGGGGCAACGTCACACCAGCCTCTGCCGCCGCAGACTCGCCCAGCATCCGTACCCCTCCCTCCCCATGGCCTGAGTGAGCCAGAGCCCGCGAATCAGCTGCTCCTTTAACCCCGTCCTGTCTGGGCAGAAACAGACGCCCTCAGGCGACCTACACGCAGAGGGGGGTCCAAATCCAAAGCTGAACCCCGGAAGCTGTGCGAACAAAGAAGAGAAAGGGAAATCTCTCCCAGCAGCCTCAGGAGCAGCAGATTAAATCTTCACAATCAACTTGATGTACCCTGCATCTGTGGAATACCTGAATAGACAACGAATCATCCCAAATTGAGGAGATGGACTTTGGGAGCAACGATTTTTTTTTTTTTCCCTTTTTCTCTTTTTGTGAGTGTGTATCTGTATGCTTCTGTGTGAGATTTTGTCTGTATAGCTTTGCTTTTACCATTTGTCCTAGGATTCTATCTCTCCTTTTTTTTTTTAACTTAAAAAACTCTTTTTTCCTTAATAATTATTTTAATAACTTTATTTTATTTTACTTTATTTTATCTTCTTCTTTCTTTTTTTTCTTCCTTTTCTTCAGAGCCGTGTGGAGAACAGGCTTTTGGTGATCCAGCCAGGCGTCAGAGCTGTGCCACTGTGGTGGGAGAGCCAAGTACAGGACACTGGTCCACAAGAGACCTCCCAGCTCCACGTAATATTAACTGGTGAAAATCTCCCAGAGTCCTCCATCTCAACGCCAAGACCCAGCTCCACTCAACGACCAGCAAGCTACAGTGCAGGACACCCTACACCAAACAACTAGCAAGACAGGAAAACAACCCCATCCATTAGCACAGAGGCTGCCTAAAATAATAATAAGTCCACAGACACCCCAAAACACACCACCAGACGTGGACCTGCCCACCAGAAAGACAAGATACAGCCTTATCCACCAAAACATAGGTACTAGTCCCCTCCACCAGAAAGCCTACACAACCCACTGAACCAACCTTAGCCACTGGGGACAGAAACCAAAAACAACAGAAACTATGAACCTGCAGCCTGTGAACCGGAGACCCCAAACACAGTAAGATAAGCAAAATGAGAAGACAGAAAAACACACAGCAGATGAAGGAGCAAGATAAAAACCCACCAGACCTAACAAATGAAGAGGAAATAGGCAATCTACCTGAAAAAGAATTCAGAATAATGATAGTAAAGATGATCCAAAATCTTGGAAATAGAATGGAGAAAATACAAGAAACATTTAGCAAGGACCTAGAAGAAATAAAGAGCAAATAAACAATCATGAACAACACAATAAATGAAATTAAAAATTCTCTAGAAGGGATCAATAGCAGAATAACTGAGGCAGCAGAACAGATAAGTGACCTGGAACACAAAATAGTGGAAATAACTACTGCAGAGCAGAATAAAGAAAAAAGAATGAAAAGAATTGAGGACAGTCTCAGAGACCTCTGGGATAATATTAAACGCACCAACATTCGAATTATAGGGGTTCCAGAAGAAGAAGAGAAAAAGAAAGGGACTGAGAAAATATTTGAAGAGATTATAGTTGAAAACTTCCCTAATATGGGAAAGGAAATAGTTAATCAAGTCCAGGAAGCACAGAGAGTCCCATACAGGATAAATCCAAGGAGAAACATGCAAAGACACATATTAATCAAACTATCAAAACTTGAATAAAAAAAAAATATTAAAAGCAGCAAGGGAAAAACAACAAATAACACATAAGGGAATCCCAATAAGGTAAACAGCTGACCTCTCAGCAGAAACTCGGCAAGCCAGAAGGCAGTGGCAGGATATATCTAAAGTGATGAGGGGGAAAAACCTACAACCAAGATTACTCTACCCAGCAAGGATCTCATTCAGATTTGACACAGAAATTAAAAGCTTTACAGACAAGGAAAACCTAAGAGAATTCAGCACCACCAAACTTTACAACAAATGCTAAAGGAACTTCTCTAGGCAGGAAACACAAGAGAAGGAAAAGACCTACAATAATAAACCCAAAACAATTAAGAAAATGGTAGTAGGAAATCAAAACATAACTAGAAACAAATGACAATGAAAATACAATGACCCAAAACCTATGGGATGCAGCAAAAGGAATTCTAAGAGAGTTTATAGCAATACAATCCTACCTTAAGGAACAAGAAACATCTCAAGTAAACAACCTAACCTTATACCCAAAGCAATTAAAGAAAGAAAAAAAAAACCCCAAAGTTAGCAGAAGGAAAGAAATCATAAAGATCAGATCAATCAACTACATGCCAATAAAATAGACAACCTGGAGGAAATGGATGAATTCTTAGAAATGCACAATGTTCCGAGACTGAACCAGGAAGAAATAGAAAATATGAACAGACCAATCACAAGCACTGAAATTGAAACTGTAGTAAGTCAGAAATAGAAAAACAAATACCGTATGCTAACACATATATATGGAATCTAAAAACAAAAAAGCAAAAAAATGGTCAAAAGAACCTAGGGGCAAGACAAGAATAATGATGCAGACCCTCTAGAGAATGAACTTGAGGATACGGGGAGGGGGAAGGGTGAGCTGGGACAAAGTGAGAGAGTGGCATGAACATATATACACTACCAAACGTAAAATAGATAGCTAGTGGGAAGCAGCCACATAGCACAGGGAGATCAGCTCGGTGCTTTGTGACCACCTAGAGGGGTGGAATAGGAGGGTGGGAGGGAGACGCAAGAGGGAGGATATATGGGGATATATGTATATGTATAAGTGATTCACTTTGTTATAAGGCAGAAACTAACACAACATTGTAAAGCAATTATACTCTAATAAAGATGTTAAAAAAATAAAAGAAAAGAAAAATGGGAAATTTGAGTGCATGATTACACTTGTTTGAGATATCTAAAGTAGTCAAATTCTTAAAAGGAGCAAGTTGTTGGGGGCTGTGGGAGGGAGGAGCAGGGAGTTGGTCACTGGGGAACGAGGTCTGGAGATCTGTTGCACAACAAAGTGAATATAATTAGTACTACTGAACTGTACACTAAAAAAAAACACTGAAGTTTGGAAATTTTATGCTCTGTGTTTTTAAACCACAAATAAAAATTTTAAAACGTAAAATAAATAAAAATGGGAAATTTAGACATAGAGATGTGCATAGAGGGAAAACAATGTGAGGAGGCATAGGGTGAAAACAGCCATCCACACACCAAGGAGGGAAGCCTGGGACCAATCTTCCCTCACAGCCCTCGGAAGGAACATGCCAACACCTCAATCTTAGACTTCTAGCCTCCAGACTGTGAAACAATAAATGTCTGTTGTTTAAGCCACTCAATCTGCGGGACTTTGTCATCACAGCTCTAACAAACTAATATAGAGACATCTGAAATCACATCTAGGAGACAGGATAAGAAGGCAGGGTTCCAGGGGCAGGTGGGCCATCTGGAACATTCCATCCCCAGTGGAAGATAAAGAAATGAGATCACGTGTACAAAGCATACAGTGTAGTGCTGACATACAAAATATGCTGGCTGTCAGCACAATTCCAGGAAGCAGAAGACAGACACTCCATTCTTATTGCCCTGCGAGGTGAGTGACGGGGTCACCTACCTAGACAAAAGGTCCAGGACAGACTTCACAGACCAACGATTAAGCCTCTCCTATCAGATGAGAAAATACCTAAGACCTTCGGTTCACACCATTAGGTATAATGAAACATCACATAATGAAGACACTGGGATGGATATTACGGGATAGACAAAATTAACAAAATAAATTCCTTGCTTCAAAGAGAACAGGTTCAGAGATATCATCAAACTGAGACCATCTGGGGGAGTGAATCCATAGGTTCATTATCGTACATTGAGCATGTGCACATACTTCACCAAAACATCACTTTCAACTCCCAGGAGTGACCAAAACGATTATTCAAAGAGCATTCCCTGCGTGATAGGAGCCCAGCACTTCCTGCAAGACAGCACGGTGTTAATCTGCGTGTGCTCGTGCTTCACAAATAACAATCCCAGAGGGACAAAGAAGCCAAATGGCTCAGCATAAGGTCGCAGCATATGTCTGTTTTGGAAGTTCCAGTACATTAGTTTCTCACTTCTGTATCCTGAGAAATATCGTCTTAAAAAAAACATTTATTACACACATTTTCAAACATATTCAATAGTGAAGAGAAGGGTATAGCAACCCCCCCCACCCCCCATGTATCCAGCACCCACCTCCATGTCATTTTCATGGGATTATCTCATTTCATGTATACCCCACACACTAGATTATTTTAAAACAAATCCCAAACATATAATTTCATTTACACATACTTCAGCACTTCAGTATCTCTACAAGACAGGACACTTAATCAAATACCACACTTAAAATTAATAGCAGCTCCTTAATATCAACAAACTCCCCAACTTATAACTTGTATAGTTTATCATTTTTAACTAAACCATTAGATTTGTTTAATAGCTCTCTTAAGTGTCTTTTAATTCACAGTTTTCTCCTCCCACTTTTTTCTTGTATCATTTAGTTGTGGCAGAAATTGGGCCATTTGTTTTGCAGAATTTCCCACATTCCAGATTACTGATTACATCCCTAAGGAATAGTTTAACATGTTCCTCTGAACTGGCAGTTAAATATAAAGGCATGATTAGATTCAAGCTCAATGCTTGAAAGGAATACTTTACAAATGGTGCTGGAAACACACCGTCTGATTGTCTTTCTGTGACAATGACGTGAACCAGTGAGCTCATATGTTGTCAGCCTGATCATGATAGAGTTTCTGCCCTACTATTTCTTCCCCCAAGTAGAGTTTGGAGTGAGAACTTGGATGCAGTAGGTTTATTTGGGAGGTGATCTCAGGAAGCAGCAGGGAGCAAGCAGGACCAGTGACATAGGAAAGGAAAGAAAAAGCAATGAAAGTGTGCATTAGCAATTCCACTGAGGCACACGCAGAAGACCTCCAAGAATGGTCCATCTGGAAAACAGGAGTCAAGAGCATTTGTCCTTTAGCTCCCATCTCTTGGATGAGGGTTGCTTCTAGAGACATTAACTCTTCCACACTCAGGGCCGCCTGAAAGCTGAAGCCAGGGAAGCTTGAGAGGTAACAGACAAGGCCCTGGAGCAGGAAGTATTAATAAATAGACTCCATGTGCATTGAGGGATGCTGATAGTGGGAGAGGAATCTGAGTGCAACAGATCTGTCCACCATAGCTGAGGCTAAAATCAGAGGTGGTCCATGAGGACGCTGCATGAGCTTCAGAGACACCTGCCACAGTCCCAATAAGACTTTCTCTAAAGCTAACAATTTTAGCAGCCAGTAGTGAGCATTGCCTAGATCCATCATATAATTAAATTAGGGGTATAAAATGAAGATAGTTTAATTGTGTTACTCCTTTTTTAGCCAATATTCGTTTTTTTCATTTATTAGCCAATATTTCCTTTTGTTAGCCAATATTCTTTTTAAAAAATTATTTCCCACATGAACTATTCCATTACCCTGAAATAGTGTTGCTCAGGCAATAGTTTGCAGAAGTTTGAGTCTTCCTCTTTATTCACCTGTTTTCAGAATAATAAGATGATGACCAATAAGTGTTTTTTTTAAATAACTATCCTCATGTACTCATGGGTTTTTAAACATATTTTATGTGTTTCAGTCTATTTATCAGTCTAATTATTCTTTCTGATATTCAAATTATCCATTATTAGTTAGTGGAAAGCCCTCCAAATGAACTCTTGAGTCGTTTTGACATGACCCCAGTTGTCTATGCTAGCCGCCTTGCTTTTTAATACAAAATGTTTCAGGTCATCTTGCGTATTTTCTCCCTAAGACCTGAAATTAGCTCTTCATCCAAGGAATCTTGGTTCCTTTTAGGAGACATGGATTTTTAGGAGATATTCATAGACCACAATCTAGGCAACAAGGTACTCCTAGCTACCGGGTTGATCATTGTTTCTAGACCTTTTAGTGGGCAGATGTGAAAACACATGATGAGTTCACACTGAAATTTCCAACTCAAATTTAGGAGATTTACGTAACTTTTTTTTTTTTTTTTTTTTTTTTTAGGGCCATGGCTCACGGACCCAGCCGCTCCACGGCATGTGGGATCTGCCCGGACCGGGGCATGAACCCGTGTTCCCTGCATCGGCAGGCGGACTCTCAACCACTGCACCACCAGGGAAGCCCTACATAACTATTTGATTTTATATTTGTACCTCTTTTCCCTCACACTGAAAAAAAACAAGGTTCTTCATGACATTATCAAAATTACTCATTTTATCCAACTCTATGTATAGTGTATTTTAAAATAAGAATACCAGTATTATTACTAACAGTATGACTCCTGAAAAAAAGTTTGATTTCTATTAGCCTTTAGGATACGTCCCACCAAAGTTTCAAACTGATGCGTCATAAATTCATTTGAAATATTTTTTCTCAATGTAGGTAAGCCACCAACTGTATACACAAGTTCATTTGTTTCATTTTCCTTTCAGTTATTAAGAATTGCTTTTTAATGTTGACTTAATTTTGTTTTAGAATTACCAAAAAACTTACCTAATTCCAAAGTCAAAACTAAATCAAAGTACATTCAGAGAATTCAAGTTTCTATATCTGTTCCTTCCATTCCTCTATAGAAAACCACTTTATTTAGAATCAGTTTTGTGGGGTTTTTTATTCATTGATTTTTTTAATATAAGCAAGTATATTCCATATAATATTCTTTATAGTTGTGATGGTTAATTTAATGTGTCAACTTGGTTGGGCCACGGTGCTCAGATTTTTGCAAACACCATTCTGGATGTTTCTGTGAAGGTGTTTTTGGATGAGATTTACATTTAGATTTGTAGACATTGAGTAAAGCAGACTTCCTTCCATAATGTGGGTTGGCTTCATCCATTTAGATGAAGGCCTGAATAGAACAAAAGACTGACCTCCCTCAAGCAAGAAGGAATTCTGCCAGGAAACTGAGACTTGAACTGCAGCATTGACTATTCCTGGGTCCCCAGCCTGCTGGCTCATCTTGCAGATTTTGGACTTGCCAGTCTCCATAACTGCATGAACCCATTCCTTAAAATAAGTCTCGGGCTTCCCTGGTGGCGCAGTGGTTGAGAGTCTGCCTGCCAATGCAGGGGACATGGGTTCAAGCCCTGGTCTGGGAAGATCCCACGTGCCACGGAGCAGCTGGGCCCGTGAGCTACAAATACTGAGCTCTGCGCGTCTGGAGCCTGTGCTCTGCAGCAAGAGAGGCCGCGACAGTGAGAGGCCCGCGCACCGCGATGAAGAGTGGCCCCCGCTTGCCACAACTAGAGAAGGCCCTCGCACAGAAACGAAGACCCAACACAGCCAAAAATAAATAAATGAATAAATAAATTTAAAAAATAAATAAATAAATAAGTCTCTTTCTATACATATAACATCCTATTTTTTCTATATGTCTGGAGGACCCTGACTAATACAGCTGTATTTATTATTATGTATTATACATTATATATTAATTATTTCATACTATATATTGTTTATAATATGTGAATATTTTATATATATATATATATATATAAAACATTCTTATCACCTCCTCATTTATTTTAAAAAAGGCAGCATCCTGCACCTTACTATATGCTGGAGACTTTTCTGCAGCAGTGTACAGACATCCTCATTTCTGTCTACATCTACATAGTAGTCCCTCATGTAACTGCATCAATATTTATTCACCAGTTCTCTATTGATGAACTATAGGGTTGTTTCCAATCTTTTTTATTACAGAAGGTGCCACAATAAATTACCTTGTACATCAGTCATTTTCTGTTTTTGCCAGTGAATCTTAATAAATTCTAGAAGTAGAATTGCTGGGTCAAAAAGCAATACAGGGCTTCCCTGGTGGCGCAGTGGTTGAGAGTCCGCCTGCCGATCCAGGGGACACGGGTTCGTGCCCTGGTCCGGGAGGATCCCACATGCCGCCGAGCGGCTGGGCCCGTGAGCCATGGCCGCTGAGCCTGCGCATCCGGAGCCTGTGCTCCGCAACGGCAGGGGTCCCGACTGAGAGGCCCAAGTGCCGCAAAAAAAAAATAATAATATATACAAGGGCAGTTACTTTTGATAGGTAAGAAAAGGTTTCAGTATAATTTTGATTTGTCTCTCAAGGTGAGCAAGGCTGAATATCTATTCACAAGTTGTAATAAATTTTTACTTCTTTTTCTACTAACTGCATGTTCAAACCTTGTGCTAATTTTTCTATAGAGTTTTGGTATTTTTCTTCTCTATTTTTAAAAGCTTTTATATATTGGATATATTAACCTTTTGTCCATGATATAAGTTTATTATATTTTTCACAGTTTATTTTGTTTCATAGAAATTTAAAAAATTTTTATCATTATTCACCCCTGATAACTACATCACATAAATGCCATTGTTTGTACTAACAATTGAGTTATTAAAAGTTAATTCCAACCACAGTGAAAACCAAACCAAATGCTGGCATTATAACGTTTATGGCACTGTAAGATGTTGGTCATTTTCCACTCTCCCCATTCAGTTTCTGCTTTGATCTTTCACATTAGTCTGCTGTTTATCTTATACCAGAAGTGCTTGGGGTCAAATTCAAGGTCACTATTGTAAAACAGAGCTCCCTATCCTCATTTATTTATCAGGGAAGAGAGTGCCTTTTTCCACCAAGATAAGGTAGTCCAATCAACCTAGATGCCAGTCCCTTACATTATTAGCTATGAAAAGTAGAAGGGCAAAAAAGCAAAAAAAAAAGTAGAAAGGTGACATTTCTTTTTCACAAAAGATTTTTAAATGTGCTGTAAATGAATCATTTATTTCGGCCCTTGATCCCGAAGGATACAGAGTCAGGAAGTCAAAACCATGGGGGAGATTGGCTTCTGCAAAGAGAGTGCACAACAGCTGGCAAATCTGACAAGGGCTCTTTCTGATTCTTAGAAAAGGAATCTGAATGTGCGTGCGTGCGTGTGTGTGTGTGTGTGTGTGTGTGCGCGTGCGCACGCACGTGGGGGCAGGGGTGGGGGGAATACCTCATTCCTGTGTTGGCTCATGAGGACCAGAGCATTCCTGCAACCCATCATTTCTGGGGTCTTTCACCTGTCATGAGACATAGGTATAGAGATGGGAAAGCTCTGATACATTCTCCAACTGTAACAGTGGACAGTAGAAAATTAAAATCAGTAGAGACAACAGTGGGAGAAGTTTTTGAGCAAGACCCCTTAATTCACCAAATGAGCAGATACAAATCATAACTTCTCCAGTTGACTGATGTCTTTGAAATTTTTTTTTAGTGAGAACAAAACCTTTGATTCCTCTACCAGAAAAAAAAAAAACTTTATAAGTGTAAACACCCTCAGAGAGGTGATTCTGTGTATTGACTGACAGCATCATTAAGGATATCACTTTTCCCTAAGAGCATGTTTTAATGGGGGGGGAGGGGGGAGGGCAGCTGGGGACAGGGGAAAGTGAATTAAGAAGGGAAGCTGGGGGTGGGGGAGTGGAGAAATGAAAAGAGCCTGGAGGCACTAAAAACCAATTTCTCAGCTTCAACATTTTGCCTAGAGCAAGTCCTGGGTGTTTGTTTTCTTAGCCTGCCTAAAAAAAAGAAAAAGAACTTCCCCTGAAAGCCTCATCAACTCCATAAGCCAGTGATTACAGCAGCCTTTAATAGAGGAAGAATGACTTCCCTTTTCACAGAAACCTTAAGGGAAGACAACTCAAATCAACTTTAGAAATGCCTGGAGTAGAAGAAATGGGAAGGGGCAGGACTCAGAGGCCAAGAAGAGAGGGGAAGAGGGAAGAGGATAAAGAAAGAGGTAAAGGGAGGCGTGAGGCCGGCAATTACAATCAGGGTTTGGGGGAGGGGGAGGGTAGCTAACTCTGAGATACCCCTTAACAAAGCAGATTAAACTCCTCTGGTTAATCACTACAGCCTGCAGGAAGTCCAGCCACAACATTCCAAGAACAACAGCTGCCCTGGACAAGTGTCATTCCTTTTGGCTACTAGCCAGCTGAACCCCCTTCTTAGGTCTTGGGACTCCCCCACATTGTCAATATTGAGACAAAGCTGAGCCACCTTCAGCTATAAAGGCTGAAAATGCCTGCAACTTTGTTTCCCAGCCTGCTTGGCAGGTAAGGATATGTTTCCTAGAGGAGCCCTTCTCAGACTTTAGTGGGCCTACTGTACTACTGATATTTTAAGGATGTCCAAATCAAGAAAGTATGTTAAAATACCCAAATTCTTGCTCTCAACTGATGCTAATGCTGCTAGTATTTGGACTACACTTGCAAGTAAATTGACAATCACCACAAATCTGTTGAGAACCTGCCTCAGGCCTTGGACTGGGTGCTACCAGTGCAAAGGAGAGATTGAAAAAATTCTCTCAGTGACAGAAGGGATTTGTGGCAGGTCCAAGATCTTGGAGCTCCAAGGGCAGCAATGGTGGCATCCACCTTCCCGGGTCATCAGTGTTGGAAGTGCAATGGCATGGTGGTGGGGGTGGGAAAGGGGGAAGGGACAGGCAGAGGCGTCTTTGCTGAACCAGTTCTATGGCAGAGACCCCAAGTCAACTTCTCCAGCCCTCTTGGTGATTTGTAATCCACCAAATCATTTTTCTTTTCCAATCTGTTAGTCAGACCCTGTTGTCTGGAAATAAGGGCTTTGACAAAAGCAAAAACTATTAAAATAAAGACAAGACCCCTGATATCTGTCCCTCACAGTACTGGTCACATCACCATGCACTCAACAAAGTGAACTGTGTAGCTACTGTCATTTGCTATTATTACTACCCAGAAAATACACAGATCTCAACAAGAATTCATCTTCTGTATTTCTTTAATTGCATGAGTCCCTTCAAAGACATAAATTGTATAAGAAAAAATGAACTTAATTTTGCAGCCTCTTCTTCACTAACATTCATCAGCTCTCCCTGTCAGCACCTTTGGCCTTGAAAAGGTCAAGAGAAGAGGGGAGAGGAAAATGGAGCAGACAGGGTATTAGACTCAATGCTAATGATTTGGGATGTAACTTAAAGGCTATGATCATTTATATAGAAGAGGAGGAAATGCTGACTATGCCCTAAACAGATATTCAAAGAAGAATATCCTAATCGGGCTTCCCTGGTGGTGCAGTGGTTAAGAATCCGCCTGACAATGCAAGGGACACAGGTTCGTGCCCTGGTCCGGAAAGATCCCACATGCCACGGAGCAACTAAGCCTGTGTACCACAACTACTGAGCCTGCACTCTAGAGCCCGCGTGCCACAACTACTGACGCCTGCGCGCCTAGAGCCCGTGCTTTGCAACAAGAGAAGCCACTGCAATGAGAAGCCCGCGCACCGCAAGGAAGAGTAGCCCCCGCTCACTGCAACTAGAGAAAGCCCGTTCGCAGCAATGAAGACCCAACGCAGCCAAAAATAAATAAATAAAATAAAATAATTTTTAAAAAAGGTTTAAAAAAAAAGAATATCCTAATCAATATCTGTAAGGAAAATGTACAAAGTATGGTGTTCAGCTGGTTTGGCAGTTGTCTTATAAAAATATATTTTGGTAGAATTATGTGGTGGAAAAAATATTGGATTTCAGAGCTCAAATATAGACTGACTTTCTACACTAGTTCTACAGGTAACCGTCTAGGTGATCAGGGAAAATAACCTTAATTAATGTGACTATTCTTATCTGATAGAATAGGGATCTTAACCTACTCTATCTTCCTTTCAGACTATTGTCAGGATCAAAATGTAATCAGGTTTTTGATCTCTTTATAAACAAATACTAGATTTAATGCCACTGAGAGAGTAACAATGATTATAACAGCAACTACAGCAGTAGCTGACATTTTAGTGCAACATACACAATGTTCAAGGCACTGATACCTCATTAAATTTTTTTTAATTTTTTAATTTAATTTTACTTATTTTTTTATACAGCAGGTTATTAGTCATCAATTTTATACACATCAGTGTATACACATCAATCCCAATCGCCCAATTCATCACCCCACCACCACCACCACCCAGCCATTTTCCCCCCTTGCTGTCCATACGTTTGTTCTCTACATCTGTGTCTCAATTTCTGCCCTGCAAACCAGTTCATATGTACCAGTTTTCTAGGTTCCACATATATGTGTTAATATACGATATTTGTTTTTCTCTTTCTGACTAACTTCACTCTGTGTGACAGTCTCTAGATCCATCCACGTCTCAACAAATGACCCAATTTCGTTCCTTTTTATGGCTGAGTAATTGGCACAAATGTAGCTTTATAGTATAGTCTGAAGTCAGAGAGTCTGATTCCTCCAGCTCCGTTGTTTTCCCTCAAGATTGCTTTGGCTATTCAGGGTCTTTTGTGTCCCATACAAATTTTAAGATTTTTTGTTCTAGTTCTGTAAAAAATGTCATTGGTAATTTGATAGGGATTGTATTGAATCTGTAGATTGCTTTGGGTAGTATAGTCATTTTCACAATATTGATACCAAAAAAAAAAAACAACTATTAGGTGAAAAGACCTGTACACTCAAAACTATAAAACATTGATGAAAGAACTGAAGACACAAATAAATGGAAAGATATTCCATGCTCATGGATTAGAATAACTAATATTGTTAAAACATCCATAATACCCAAAGCAGTCTACGGATACAGTGTGATCACTATCAAAATTCCAATGGCATTTTTCACAGAAACGGAACAAACAATCTTAAAATTTGTATGGAACCACAAAAGACCCGGTATAGCCACAGCAATCTTGAGAAAGAAAAACAAAGCTGGAGGCATTCTACTTCCTTATTTCAAACTATATCACGAATCTATAATAATTAAAACAGTATGGTACTGGCATATAAAATAGACACATAGATCAATGGAACAGAATAGAGAGCCCAGAAATAAACCCGTGTATATATGGTCAATTAATTTACAACAAAGGAGCCAAGAATATACAGTGGGAATAGGATGGTCTGTTCAATAAATGGAGTTGGGAAAACTGGACAATCACAGGCAAAAGAATGAAACTGGACCACTATCTTATGCCATACACAAAAATTAACTCAAAATGGATTAAAGACTTGAACATATCAAGACCTGAAACTATAAAACTAGAAGAAAACATAGGAGGTAAGCTCCTTGACTTGGTGTTGGCAATGATTTTTTTGGATTTGACACCAAAAGCAAAGGTAATAAAAGCCAAAATAAATAAGTGGGACTGCATCAAACTAAAAATCTTTTGCACAGCAAAAGAAACCATCAGTAAAATGAAAAGGCAACCTACCAAATGGGAGAAAATATCTGCAAATCATATATCTGATAAAGACTTAATATCCAAAATACATAAAGACCTCTACAACTCAATAGCAAAAACAAACAAACAAACAATCTGATTAAAAGATGGGCAGAGGATCTGAATAGATATTTTATCAAAAAAGATGTATAGATGGACAACAGGTACATGAAAAGATGTTCAACGTCATTAACCATCAGGGAAATGCAAATCAAAACCACAATGAGGGGCTTCCCTGGTGGCACGGTGGTTGAGAATCTGCCTGCCAATGCAGGGGACACAGGTTCGAGCCCTGGTCTGGGAAGATCCCACATGCCGCGGAGCAACTAGGCCCGTGGGCCACAACTACTGAGCCTGCGTGTCTGGAGCTTGTGCTCCACAACAAGAGAGGACGCGATGGTGAGAGGCCCGCACACCACGATGAAGAGTGGCTCCTGCTCGCCGCAACTGGAGAAAGCCCTCGCACAGAAACGAAGACCCAACACAGCCAAAAATAAATAAATAAATTTTTAAAAATTAAAAAAAAAACCATAATGAGATATCTCTACAACTCAACAGCAAAAACAAACAAACAATCTGATTAAAAGATGGGCAGAGGATCTGAATAGATATTTTATCAAAGAAGATGTATAGATGGACAACAGGTACATGAAAAGATGTTCAACATCATTAACCGTAAGGGAAATGCAAATCAAAACCACAATGAGATATCACCTCACATGTTAGAATGTGTATTACCAAAAAGACAAGAAATAACAAATATTGGTAAGGATATGAGAAAAGGGAACCCTTGTGTATTGTTGGTGAAAATGTAAATTGGTGCAGCCACTGTGGAAAACAGTACGGAAGTTCCACAAAATTTAAAGATAGAACTACCATATGAGCCAGCAATTCCACTTCTGTGTATTCATCCAAAAGAAATGAAATCACTATGTTAAAAAGATACCTGCACCTAAAATATGACACATATGAACACATCTATGAAATAAAAACAGAATCACGGACATAGAGGACAGACTGGTGGTTGCCAAGGGGGAGAGGGTTGGAGGAGGGATGGAGTGGGAGGTTGGGGTTATCAGGTGTAAGCTTTTATATATAGAATGGGTAAACACCAAGGTCCTACTGTATTACACAGGGAACTATATCCAATATCCTATGATAAGCTGTAATGGAAAAGAATATAAAAAAAGAATATATATGTATAGCTGAATCACTTTGCTATACAGCAGAAATTAACACAACATTGTAAATCAACTATACTTCAATAAAAAGTATTGATTATTTACAAAAATTTTTTAAAGAAATATAATGTCAAAGCTAAGATGGGAGTCTAAAAGACAGAATTTGTGACACTATAGGCATATTGAAAAACTGTCATAGAATGCAAGTTTATTATGAAACTATTTTTATTTTTAATAAATCCCAAAACAAACAAACAAAAAAAGACACCTGTACCCCATATTCACTGCAGCATTATTTACAACAGCCAAGCCATGGAAGCAGTGGATGAATGGATAAAGAAATTGTGGTCCAATAAAGATGTTAAAAAAAGAGAAAAAAAAAAAGAAATTGTGGGATATATTCACAATGGAATATTATTCAGCCATGAGAAAGAAGGAAATCCTGCCATTTGCAATAACACAGATGGACTTTGAGAGCATTATGCTAAGTGAAATAAGTCAGACAGAGAAAGACAAAAATTTCATGATATCATTTATACGTGAAATCTAAAAAAAACAAAAAACAAAATAGAGTTCATAAATTCAGAGAACAGATTGACGCTTACCAGGGGCAAGGTTTGGGGAATGGGCAAAATGACTGAAGGTCGTCAAAAAATACAAACTTCCAGTTATAAAATAAGTCATGGGGATGTAATGCACAGCATGGTGACTATAGTTAATAATACTGTATTGCTACCAAATGTAAAATAGATAGCTAGTGGGAAGCAGCCACATAGCACAGGGAGATCAGCTCAGTGCTTTGTGACCACCTAGAGGGGTGGGATAGGGAGGGTGGGAGGGAGATGCAAGAGGGAGGAGATATGGGGATATATGTATATGTATAGCTGATTCACTTTGTTATAAAGCAGAAACTAACACAACATTGTAAAGCAATTATACTCCAATAAAGATGTTAAAAAAAAAATTAAATTAAAAAAAAATAATAATACTGTATTGTATATTTGAAAGTTGCTAAAAGAGTAGACCTTAAAAGTTCTCATCACAAGAAAAAAAAATTTGTAACTATGCATGGATAGATGTTAGCTAGTCTTATTGTGATCATTTCACAATACAAATATCAAATCATTATGTTGTACACCTGAAACTAATATAATGTTATATCTCAATTTAAAAATAAGTTTTAATAAAAATTTTTAAATTTTTTAAACTATTATTTTCCAAATTTACATGAACTGGGGCTTAGAATAATTATATTACACATCATTAATGTCTGGTTTCAGAGCCCTCATTCTTATCCACTACACTAGCCCCTCCTCAAGAGATAGGTATAAAAGCATATGTAAGGAAAGGAGCAGTGGGGGAAGATAATTCATTTTACTGGGAACGCTGTCATTGGATGAATTGTGTCTCCCTCCCAAAAAATATGTTGAAGTCCTAACTCCCAGGACCTCAAAATGTGAGCTTATTTAGAAGCTGGATCTCTGCAGGTTTATCCAGGTTAAGATGAAGTTATGAGGGTAGGCTCCAATGCTATATGACTGGTGTCCTTATAAAAGGGGAAATTTGAACACACACTCAAAGGGACGATGATAAGAAGAAAACAGGGAGACCATCATGTAACAATGAGGGCAGAGACTGGAGTGATACAGCTGTAAAGCAAGGAATGCCAAGGATTGCCACCACCACCAGAAGCTATGAAGAGGCAAGGAAGAACTACAAGGAAGAAGAAGCAAAGAAGACCATGCAGAGTCTCGAAGGGAGCATGGCCCTGTCAACAACTGATCCTGGACTTCTAGCGTTCAGGACTATGAGACAATAAATGGCTGTTATTTAAAGCCACCTGGTTTGCGGTACTTTGTTATAGCAGCCCTAGGAAACTAATACAGATGTTGAGTTTAAAGGGCCTATTGGACATCCTAGTGGTGATGTCTAACAGATAGTGGGATAAGACTCTAAAACTCCAGAAAAAGATCAGTGCTAGATGTGATTTGGGTGTCAAATGTAGCATAAAATATGAGTTTTTTTTAAAAGGACTGAAAATGCTTACTGACTTTAACAATTAGGAGAATACGAGTGATTTTAAAGGAACAAGTCCAGTGGGCATGCAGTGGGTTGAGTCATAAATGGAGGCATTCCTTTGGTAATAATGAGTGTAAATCATACTTTTATTATGTTTACAAGGTGAGAGGAGAGAAAGAGAGGCTATGAAGGTATGTGTGGCCTCACACACATTTTGAAAAATACATAGATACTGCCCAGAGCATTTTTAAAACCCACGTACAGTATGTCCTTGTATTAATTTTCTATTGGTGTGTGACAAGTTACCACAAACTCAGCAGCTTAAAACAACACACACTTATACCTCGCAGATTCCATGGGTCAGTAGTCCAGTCACTGCTTAACTGGGTCCTCCGCTCAGCGTCTCACAAGGCTGTAGTCAAGGTGTCAGCTGCAACTTCAGTCTCTTCTGAAGCTCAGAGTCCTCTTCCGTGTTCACGTGGCAGAATTCGTTTCTTTGCAGCTGGAGAATTCATGGTAACTTATGTCTTTTTTTGAGGCCAGCAGAAGAATCTGTAGCTACTTACTGCCTCTTTTAAGGGCTTGGCTGATTAGGTCAAGCACAACCAGAATAATCTTCCTCTTGACTCACTCAAAGTCAACCAATTAGGGACTTTAATTTAAATCTGCAAAACTCCTTTAACTCTATAAGGTAACACACAACCATAGCCGTGATATCCCATCATATTCACAGGTCCTGCCTGCACTCAGGTAAAGGGGATGATACAGGGCATGTACATCAGGGGGCAGAAATCTGAGAGCCATCCTAGAACCCTGCCTACCACAGTCCCCTTTCTGTTCTTTACATTTCAAGCCTGAACACTAAAAATAAATAAAAATATATGTAATTGGAAGCAACCTAAGTGTCCATCAACAGATGAATGGATAAAGAAGATGTAGCACATATATATATAATGGAATATTACTCAGCCATAAAAAGAAACAAAATTATTTGTAGTGAGGTGGATGAACCTAGAGTCTGTCATATAAAGTCAGAAAGAGAAAAACAAATACCGTATGCTAACACATATATATGGAATCTAAAAAAAAAATAGTTATGAAGAACCTAGGGGCAGGACAGGAATAAAGATGCAGATGTAGAGAATGGACTTGAGGACACAGGGTGGGGGGAAGGGTAAGCTGGGACGAAGTGAGAAAGTGGCATGGACTAATATATACTAACAAATGTAAAATAGATAGCTAGTGGGAAGCAGCCGCATAGTACAGGGAGATCAGCTCCGTGCTTTGTGATGACATAGAGGGGTGGGATAGGGATGGGGGGAGGGAGATTCAAGAGGGAGGAGATATGGGGATATTTGTATATGTATAGCTGACTCACTTTGTTATAAAGCAGAAATTAACACACCATCGTGAAGCAATTATACTCCAAAACAGATGTTTAAAAAAAAAACAACTCAACAACAACAAGAACAAAATATGTAACTCTACTAGAGATACTTTAGTGAGCTCTGGAGCCATTCTGCCTAGACTCTGATCCCAGTCCACCATTTATTACTTGTAAAACTTGAACAAGTTACTTAATTCAGTTTCCCCATCTGTAAAATGGAGATAGCAGTAGTTTTTACATCATAAGGCTGCCATAAGGACTGAATCAGCTAATAGATCTAAAGCTCTTAGAATAATAGTGCCTGGCACATATAAATAGTTAAATGCTATATTAAGTGTTACCTACTAGCACTTTCTCTCTTTGGCAAAAATTTAGCAAATGAGCTACATACATGGATAGGGAAACAAAGACTGATTTTTCTACAGCTAGAAAAGTACTTAAAACCTTTGACTACAGCAACTCAGAAAACTAGAAACATGATATAGTAAGGCAAGCTCTCCTAAAAAGAATAAATAGACATTTATGTTCCACTATGCATGAGATGGAAGACACACAACAAATAATAATGGGTAGACAGTATATGGTTTAAGATATTTGTCACTCCTACCAGCCATGTATACTCACTTCAAAATCAGACCTATGGAGGGAAATGTATAGGAAAAATAATGCAGGTAGCTTGCTATTTAACATTTTCCAAATAGTAAATGTACAGAAAATGCACATTTACTACAAATTCATCTCTAATGACTCTCTCTGAATGTCATCCAACATAATTATATTTATTCCCGATTATTTCAGTAAAACATACCCGAATAGAATCTTGATATAAGAATCACAGAATATTAAAGCAAGAAGGAACTTTCTAAATCAATTATTTTAAATATGAGAAAATTGAGATCCAAATAAATAAGGTGCTTGCTCATAAATCACTTGATACTTGCTGGCAGAGCCCAGATTAAAACCCTAGTTTTCTGATTCCCATGTTAATTCTACTACATTGATCAGCCTTTAACAAAATATAAAATACATATAAAAATCTCTGAACATACATGTAAAGGATTGTTATTTCTTCTTAGAGAAATGATCCCTTTTCCATATGTAATGTCCCTCTTTATCCCTGTTAATTTTCCTTGTTCTGAAGCCTGCTTTGCCTAAAATTGCCATAGCTACTCTAGTTTCAATATATTAGTGTTAGCATGGTATATCTTTCTCCATTTGTTTAATTGTCATCTATCTCTGTCTTTATATTTAAAGTGAGTTTTTTGTAGACAACATATAATTGGATATTCTTTTTTAATCCACTCTGTCTTTTAATTGGTGAATTTAGACCATTCACATTTAAGGTGAATCTTGATATAGTTGTAGTAATATCTACCATATTTGTAACTATTTTCTATTCATTACCCTTCACTCTTTTTTGTTTTCTTTGATTTTAATTGAACATTTATAAGATTCCGTTTTATAAGATTCCATTTTCTCTCCTCTCTTAGCACACCATTTATATTTCTTTTTTTTTTTTTTTTTCCTTTTTAGGGCTTACCCTTGACTTTGCAATACACATTTTCAACTAATATAGGACAAATTACACTATACCACTTCATGGACAGTGCAGGTGCCTGATAACAGAATATTCCCAGTTCCTCCCACCTGACCCTAATAATATTGCTGTTATTCATTTTACTTATCCATAAGATATCATCCACTCTATGTTGCTATTATTATTTTGAATAAGCTACTATGTTATATCAATAAAGAATAAGAAAATAAAAGATTTTATTTTACCTTGATTTATTCCTTCTCTAACACTATCTTTCTGCATATAGATCTGACTCTCTGGTCTATATCATTTCCCCTCTTTCTGAAGAATTTTTTTTAACATATCTTGTATAGCAGGTCTACTGGCAACAAGTTCCCTCAACTTTTGTTTATTTTATAAAGTCTCTATATCTCATTTACTTTGGAAGGATAATTTTGCTGGATACAGAATTCTAGGTTAGTGAGATTTTTCTTTCAACACTTAATATATTTCACTTCACTATCTTCCTGCTTGCATGGCTTGTAAAGAGAAGTCCGATGTAATTCTTATCCTTGCTCCTCTATAGACAATGTGTTTTCCCTCCTCTGGCATCTTTCAAGATTTTTCTTTGTCTTTGATTTTCTGCAGATTGAATATGATACACCCAGGTGTAAATGTTTTGGTATTTATCATGCTTGGTACTCTCTGAGCTTCCAGGATCTGTGATTTGGTGTCTGTCATTAATTTTGGAAAATTCTCAAATATAATTATAACACTTCAAACATTTGTTCTTTTCCTCTCTTTCTTCTTCTTCTACAATTCTCATTACATATATGTTACACATTTTGTAATTGTCCCATAGTTCTTGGATACTCTGTACCATTTTTTTCATCCTTTTCTCTTTGCTTTTTAATTTGGGACATTTCTATTAACATATGTTCAGCCTCACTGAGTCTTTCCATGGCCATGTTCAGTCTACTGATGATCCCATCAAAGGCATTCTTCATTTCTGTTGTGGTGTTTCTTATTTCTAATATTTCTTATTTATTCTTCCCTAGAGCTTCCATCTCTCTACTTATATTATGCATCTGTTCTTGCATGTTGCCCATTTTTTCCATTAGAGCTCTTAGAATACCAATTACAGAGAACTTAAATTCCAAGTCTAATAATTACAAACTCTCTGGCATATCTGAATCTGGTTCTGATGCTTGCCTTGTCTCTTCAGATAAACTAGACATCAACAAACTGATTTTGAAGTTTACATGGAAAGGCAAAAGACCCAGAATAGCCAACACAATACTGAAGAAGAAAAAAGTTGGAGGACTGATACCACCCAATTTCAAATCTTACTATAAAGTTACAGAACAGTGTGGTATTGGCCAAAACAGTGTGGTATTGGCCAAAGAAAAATAGGAAAAAAGGTCAGTGGAAGAGAATATAGAGTCCAGATATAGATCCACACAAATATAGTCAACTGATCTTTGACAAAGGAGCAAAGGCAATTCAATCAAGAAAGGATTATCTTTTCAATAAATGATGCTGGAACAACTAGATAACTACATGCAAAAAAAAAATCTAGACACATACCTTATACTCTCACAAAATAAAGCTAAATGGATCAAAGATATAATGCAAATGAAATATTTTAAAACTTCTAGAAGATATCATAGTGGAAAAGTAAAGTGACCTTGACTTTGATAATGAATTTTTTGATACAACAATAAAAGCACAATCAACAGAAGAAAAAAATTATAAATTGGACTTCCTTGAAATTTAAAACTTCTGCTCTGCAAAAGCCAAAGAGACTAAAAAGACAAGCCAAAGGCTGGGAGAAATTTTTGGCAAAACACGTATCTGATAAAGGACTTGTATTCAAAATATACAAAGAACGCATAAAACTCAACAGTAAGAAAACAAGTTGCCCAATTTTTAAATTGGCAAAAGGTCTGAACAGATGTCTTACCAAAGAAGATATCCAGATGGCAAATAAGTAAATGAAAAGATGCTCAACATCATATGCCATTAGGGAACTGCAAATTAAAACAGCATTGAGATACCACTAACTATTTATCCAAACTAAAATCCAAACAATGATACTACCAAACATTAGTGAGGATGTGGAGCAATAGGAACTCTCTTTTTTTGCTGGGAACGCAAAATGGCATAGCCACTTTGGAAGACAGTTTGACAACTACTTACAAAACTAAACATACCTTTATCATGTGATGCAGCAATTGCACCACTTAGTATTTACTTGAGTTGAAAACTAATAACCACACCTGACCAAAAACGTTTATAGAAGTTTTATCCATAATTTTATCCAAAAAAGATGTCCTTAAATAAGTGAATGGATGAGCAAACTCTGCTACATCCTTACAATGAAACTTATTCAGCAATAAAAAGAAATTAGCAATCAAACTACAAAAAGACATGGAGGAAACTTGAATGCATATTGCTAAGTTAAAGAGGCCAATCTGAAAGGCTATGTACTGATGATTCCAATTATATGACATTCTAGAAAAGGCAGAACTAGGGAGAAAGTAAAATGATCCATGGTTGCCAGGGGTTCAGTGGAGGGAGGGAGGAAGGGAGGTAAGGAGAGAGAAAGAGGGAGATTGATAGAGGGAGCACAGGGGATTTTTAGGGTAGTGAAACTATTCTTTATGATACCACAATGGTGAATATATGACATTTTGCATTTGTCAAAATCCATAAAATGTACAACACAAAGAATGAATTCTTATGTAAACTACAGTCTTCAGTTAACAATAATTCATCAATATTGGTTCATTAATTATAACAAAGGTGCCATACTAAAACAAGATGTAAATAATAAAAGAAACTGTGTAAATAATAGGGGAAACTGTGTGCAGCAAAGAGGATATATGAGAACTCTGGCATTTCTGTAGTTTTACTGTAAACCTAAAACTGCTCTAAAAAGTAAAGTCTATTAAAAAATTTTTTTAATCTCTGAACAAACAGTTCTGCTCTAATGTTGAAAATCTCAAAGCAAAAGTAGAGTATATTTTACCAAACAAAGTGGTATCTATATGTAATTTTACAAGGGTGTTTTTCAGTAAATACCCCTAAGCTGTTTTCTCAGACTCCAAGTAAACAAGCCAAGTTTGGTCTATAGCTTGTGATTCATCCTGGCCTATTTTCTACAAAACAGAAAAATATTCCCCATCAGTTCCTTCACTAAATTGCTTCTGTATGTCTCATTCTCCAGAGCCTTCTACATCAGATATTTTAAAGCCCTTTCCTATCTGACATTTATTCTTTTAGTATTATTGTTGTTGTTGTTGCTATTGTTTTATATCATCCCTCTACTTTCCTTCAACAATATCAAGCTCATATTCTCTTAGTCCCAGGATTTTCTTGTACATCTCGACCTCTCACAGAGATTCCCTGAGTTTCATGCCTCATTATCTTCTTTACAATCTTTCTATCCTATCTTCCATAAATCACTCCTATTTTTCAAATCCTTTCCTGAACTCTTCCTCTATTTCAAGATTTCTCTAAAAGAGTCAGTCATCAAGCAAGTCTCAGAGAACTGACTTGGGTTAACACATGACTAATAAATTTTAAAAATATAGGGAAAGTAAAGTACAGTAAGATTAAGTGATTCTTGGCTGAAGATCAGAGTGAATAAACTTTGAAGTTGAAATTAGACTGTCTTCTGCATTTCAATCTAATTCTCTTCCACTGGACAACATTATCATCTTAAAGAAGGAGAAGCATCTAATGCATTTGCTCTCCCACCACTCAGCAGAGAGGAGAAAGATGGATATCAAGAAATGCTTAAGGGCTTCCCTGGTGGCGCAGTGGTTGAGAGTCCGCCTGCCGATGCAGGGGACACGGGTTCGTGCCCCAGTCCGGGAAGATCCCACATGCCGCGGAGCGGCTGGCTCCCTGAGCCATGGCTGCTGAGCCTGCACGTCCAGAGTCTATGCTCTGCAACGGGAGAGGCCACAACAGTGAGAGGCCCACGTACCGCAAAAAAAAAAAAAAAAAAAAAAAAAGAAATGCTTAAATAATACTTATATATAATCACCACTAGTATACAGGAGCCAAAACTAAACCTTCTTGTCTGGTGCTACATATCTTAAATATAAATTAAATTAATACAGTAGTCCCTCCTCATCTGTAGGGGATAATTTCCAAGGTCCCCAGTGGATGCCTGAAACCACAGATACCGCCAAATCCTATATACACTATGTTTATTCCTACACATACAAACCTATGGTAAAGTTTAATTTATAAATTAAGCATAGTAAGAGATTAACAATGATAACTAATAATAAAACAGAACAATTATAACAATATACTGTTCACAGTGTAAGTTATGGGAATGTGGTCTCTCAAAATATCTTACGGTACAAATTTAATGCCTTTTCCATCTTAACTAAGCACTTATCGTGCACTATGTCCATAACTTTTGCAGTCTGAGGTGTGACAGCAAAACTAACATGAATTTCTTTTCTTTCTTCACAATTTCACGGAGAGAAGATTTGTTCTTACCATAGATCTTAGCAACCACAGCATACGGTTTTTTTCTTTCCTTATTAAGTTTAGGACTTCAGGAAGCCCTTTACATCTTCTCTTTGGCATATCTGAATTTCCAGCATCACTACTCTTGCACTTTGGGACCATTATTAAGTAAAATAAGGGTTACTTGAACACAATCACTGCAATACTGTGACAGTCGATCTGATAACTGAGATGACTACTAAGTGACTAAAGGGTGGGATACACTGGATAAAGGGATGATTCACATCCCAGGAGAGATGGAGCAGGGCACAGGATTTCATTGCACTACTCAGAATGGCACGCAGTTTAAGACATGTGAATTATTTATTTTTGGAATTTTTTATTTAACATTTTCAGACCGCAGTTGACCTCGAGTAAGTGAAACCATGGAGAGTGAAACCATGGACAAGAGGGGACTATTGTAGATGGTTTTAAAAGATAACCAAGAATGTGGGTATATGGGTAGGCTAATTTGGAGGTTGTTTATTTATATCTACTACTATTATTACTCATTTACTATTACTATTACAAGAGGCAGGAGAACATCACTATTCAGAAATAATTCAGTAACAATTCCCCCAAAAAAGCAATCCTTCTGAAAAACACTGGCATCTAAAACTGTGAAGGACAGGTACATTCATGTTGGAATTCATGAATGCAGGAAGTTCAGGCCACCTCACACCTGTTAGAATGGCTACTATCAAAAAGACAACAAGTAACAAGTGTTGGTGAGGACGTGGAGCAAAGGGAACTCTTGTGCACTGCTGGTGGGAATGTGACTTGATGCAGCCACTATGGAAAACAATATGGAGGTTCCTCAAAAAATTACAAATAGAACTATCATATGATCCAGCAATTCCACTCTGGATTTTTATCCAAAGGAAACAAAATCACCATCTCAAAAAGATATCCACATCACAGTGTCCATAGCAGCATTATTCACAATAGCACAGATACAGAAATAACCTAAATGTCCATCCATGGATGAACGGATAAAGAAAATGTGACATATATTCTGTCATTAAAAAAAAGGAAATCCTGCTATTTGAAACAACATGGATGGACCTTGAGGGCATTATGCTAAGTAAAATGTCAGACAGAGAAAGATAAATGTGCATGAAATCACTCATATGTGGAATCTAAAAAATATATAGATATAGATATCATAGATACAGAAAACAGATTCTTGGTTGCCAGAGGCAAGGAGTAGGGAGGTGGGCAAAATGGATGAAGGCATTCAAATGGCACAAACATCCAATAATAAGATAAATAAGCCCTGGGGCTGTAATGTACAGCATGGTGACTATAGTTAATAGTACTATATTGTATAATTGTGGTAATGGATGTTAACTAAACTTATTGTGGTAATCATTTCACAATGTACACACATATCAAATTATCATGTTGTACACCTAAAACAATACTTTATTATTTGTCAATTTTATCTCAATTTGTCAATTTTATCTCAATTTTTAAAATAAATAAACAGCAAAACAACAGCTCTAAATCTTTTTATTTAAAAAAAGAAAGTTCAAGAATAATACTTGGGCCAAGCAAAGATGGCCAGAGTGTTCTGAGACCACCTGATAACCTTCTTATCATAAGGATCACTACTGGGCTTCATTGGACTGCTGAAATGAAATACATGTAGAGATCTGTTGCACTTTGATCAATTTAAAGTTAAGATTTGGTACAGATGCAGCCCAACTCTTCTACCATGTAAAGACCGTTTTTTTGTTGTTTGTTTTTTGCTGTACGCAGGCCTCTCACTGTTGTGTCCTCTCCCGTTGCGGAGCACAGGCTCCGGACGCACAGGCTCAGCGGCCATGGCTCACGGGCCCAGCCGCTCCGCAGCATGTGGGATCTTCCCGGACCGGGGCACGAACCCGTTTCCCCTGCATCGGCAGGCGGACTCTCAACCACTGCGCCACCAGGGAAGCCCTAAAGACCCTTTTGAAATAGCAGAGGCAGTTACAAACTTCCTCATTGATCTGTCAGCCACAAAACAAAGTTTTTCTGCCAACTAAATTAACAAGGAGACTGTGGTTTTAGCCCCATTAATACCAAGGTATGTCCAACCAATGCATCCCCAATATCAAATGTCAAACACCCTCTGTGGCATAATGCAGTGCAAAATACATCTTAAAGTTAAAAAAAATTCTTAAAGTTCTACCATATTGAGCATTGTTTCCATAAAAATATCTCAACCATTATTGAATCATAATTTCTGTTACTGTGGTAGACATTATTCCTTCACATGTTCATCACCTGATCAAATCTGATCATTTACTTATACGACTCTTTCAATAACTTTCATGACTCCTTTTACCTACAAGATATGGTCCAGGCATCTTGCAAAGGTCTTTCAGCAGCTGACCTTGCTCTACCTTTCTAGCCAAATCGAAGGGACCTGTTCTCTAAATTGTATTGCCCTTTCATGCCCCCATGTTAACACATCCCCTTCCCTTTATGAAGGTCTTCACTTTTGCCCACCTCATGACCCATCACTAGAGACCAGAGTCAAATGTCACACACCCCCACTTCTTCAAGAAGACTTCATCATTCCTCCTTCATGTTGCCATATTACAAGGTACCCATGAGCTGTTTTTGTATGGTTATTACATGCCTGTCTTTCCTAGTAGATCATAAACTTTAGGTGGCAGTAACACCTTCTTATTCATATGTGTTTCCCCAGCATCTGACCCAAATAGATTACATAGATAATTTTTAAATGAAAGAAAAAAGTTAAATTTTATTTCATTTTAGTAAGATTTTTTTTTCAAAAGATACTTTCTAGTTTCTATCATTCTTTAGGACAACAGATTTTTGCCATGTCAGAACAAATGAAGTGATATCGGAAATAAGCTCAGCAAAACTTTTTAAGTAACTTTTATTTCATTTCTGGTAATATATAAATTCACTATAGAAATCTGAGAAAATACACAACGGTACAAAAAAGAAAAAGAAATAATTACTAATCCTATAACTCAAAAGATAGACATTTTACATGTTAGTGTATTTCCTTCTATTATTTTGTAGTTTGTTTGCAAGATTGGAATTATATTCTACAACCATTTTAGAAGTCTGGGTGTTTATATTCTATCACTCTTATATAAGAGTTTTCCATATTATTAACAAAATTTTTAAGATAATTTACCAAATTCATAGAAATACTGTAACTTAGTTAGTTTTTCCCTATATTGGATATGTATACTCTTTCGTATTTTTTTACTATTTTAAATAACACTGGGAGAAATACTTTTATACTCAAATCATAGTGAGCACTTGTATTGCCTTAGAATAGAACTATGTCCTTAGAATTTGAATTACTAGCTATGAACATTTTTATGGCCCTTAAATTATTAATTTGATTTCCAAAATCTTTGTCCCAATTTATATTCCTAGTAACAGCAGAGAAATCTGCTTATCCCACTACCTTTTCACCACATAGAATATTATCATGGTTGTTTTTCATCTGTGCTAATTTGTTAAGTGAAACTAGTAAAATTTTTATTGTTTTAATTTGCATTTCATTGATGACTAATGAGGATGAATAATTTTCATTTCTATTAGCTATTTGTACTTCCTGTCTGCATATTTGCATTCATTTCCTTCACTCTAATTTCAACTGGGTCTTGATGTTTTGCTTGATATGTATGTGCTCTTTGTAAATTAAGGGTATTAATCTTTTATCATATCATAACAAATATTTTTCTCAATATGCCAATTACTTTTTCATTTTGTTTATCATATTTTGATAACCTAAATGGGGAAAGAGCCATAATTCATCATTTATTTGGGAAGAGGTCACCAACTCAAGAATCTGATCAAGTCTCTCATTAGAAAAATGAACATATGCACACACATCTGCAAACAATTTTAAAGGGCTTATGGATCTCTGGAATTCTATTTATAGACTCTTTAAATTACAGTATTCGTTCATTACTCTTTCATCTGGTCTTAACCACCTTACAGACCCTCCAGGGTGATATAAACTCACTGCAACCTCTTACTGATTTTGTTGTGTGAAAAGAATGTAGAATTCATTGTGTGTACTTTGTCTGGGGAAAAGGCAGCGTGCAACGGTAGGAAGAAACTGTCTTAGGGGTCAGAAAACCTGAGTTTTCATCCTAATTCTGTCACTAGCTAAATGAGCTGGGAAAAGCTACTTAATCTTTGTCTCCAGATCTTCATCCATAAAGTATGCACATATAGGTGTGTTCGCTCATGTGTGTGTCTGTAAGGTGTAGTGGGGAGAATTACTCTATAAAGTCTTTTTTAATTCTAAAAAGAACATATATTTTATACCAAAATGTTCTATTATACAACACTTTTATTCTGAAGTCACTAAAAGAAACATAAACTCCAAACATCACAGCTGTGACTATTCAGCACTCCTTAGTTACAAGTAGTTATACTACCATTTAATGGTACCATTAAAAATGCATTGTCACCATAGTAACTGCAACATTACAAGACACCAGATCTCTCCCTGAAATTCTCATGCTGAGCAGCATACACTGTCTTATGTAATAGTTGCTTCCACATTTTATTTTTTTAACTGAGAACGCATAGTTTTCCCTTCTTCCTCAATTTATTGGTAACCATGAAAACCTATCAAGAATCTGCTTTTTAAAAAATTTTATAATACTTGGAAATATATAGTACCAGTTGTCAACTGTGCCACTGTCTTGTATATTGGGAAACAAAAATGTTTCCACTCTAGGCAAAATTCTGATGTAATTCTCCTCCCACCACCCTTCATCTCTTTATCCCTATTTTTCCTCTCTCTTGGCCCTTTGCCTTTTGGCTCTGTTTTTTAATTCCCCCACTCCTGATACTCTGTCATTTGCACATCCTATATCCTATTTCTCCCTAGGTGGTCACTAAGAACCAAAACATTAGTAGATACTGATTTGAGAAATGAACTCACAAGGTTATCTGCATTTTAAGAGAGGAATCTTGAAGGCTATGAATCTTTCAAGACTCAAAGAAGTAAAGCTTTAATAATCCTGGGTCAGTCATTTGGAATAGAGCAGCCAGACTCATGCCCTTTCAACTAACCCTAGACAAACTACCTTCTATGCCATCTAATTTTGAGGTCCCTCTTTTTTCCATGAAAAAAAATGTTTCTTGAGTACCTACCCAGTGCTCTCCTAGGCACACCCAGCCAATGAGACAGATAAGTGCATATCAAATATTTCTATCTAGTTCAAGGGGAGATAGAAAACCAAAAAGTAAACAAAAAACATAAATTCAGGTCCAAAACAGCTTTCCAAGTAAAGGAACCCACTGATGCCAAGTCCTGAGATAGGGAAGAATTCTACATGTTTTTGGAAGAGGAAAAGGCCAGTGGGTCTGGAGCACAATGTATGAAGAGGAAATTGGTTCAGGATGAGGTCAGAGAGAAAAGTACAGGCCAGTTCCTATAAGATCCTAGAGACAGTAATGAAGAGTCTGGATGTTATTCTAAATCTAATGGGAAGTCAATGGAAGACTTCAAAGAGGGGAATAAAATTACCTGAATTACATTTTTAAAAGATCACTCCTGGCTTCTACATAGAGAATAAACGAAGCAGGAGACAAGGGAAGAAAGGAGACAAATTTGAGGAAATTTCAATAGTCAAAGTCAGGTACATTGGTGGTAGTAATTGCCAACAAGGGCAACAGCATGGGTGTCAGAAGCTTCTTTTCAATTAAAATGAAAAGCCTTTGACTAGGATGTTAGAAAGTTTAGAAAGTTTCATTCACTTTCACATCTCCCCAAATGCCATCATGACCTCTATTATCTAGTCCAGATTCTGACGGACAAGTGAAAACAATACAATCAAACCTCTTCTATTCCAGGACTCTGTGTCCAGCTCTGATTTGGTCAAATACTTAAGTGAAGCACATATCACAGTTTCTCACAACATTTAATAACCAAAAGTAAAAGCGATAAACATGACTTACACAAAACAGAACAGAGTCAGAACCCAGGCAGACACCAGCATTCTCACCTCCCAATGTGTACTTCTGTCCACTAGCCCATACCTCCAGTGATTCCAAATATGTTCCATTATCTTAACACATAGTCCAAAAATCCTTATCTGTGCAGCAGCCATCCAAAAAGAATGCAACAAATAAGTAATGGAAATAATTAAGTAGTTAATTAACCTTCAGCTGTCAGGAGAAACTTTAGCGGAGGTTTGCCATTATCTTATTTAGAAAACTGAATCTATTCCACATTAGTGTCTATGTTATGTGCTACTTTTATGTAGAATCATAGAACGGCAGGTTGTTAGAGCTGCAAAGAAACCTTAGAGTTTATCTTAATACAACCCCTGATTGTATAAATCAGTAAATTTAAATAATTTTCCCGAGATCACAATGCATACCAGAATCAGGTGCTAAACAATAACACAGTTGGTACCTTCCCTCACAAGTCTGTATTCAGTCCATTTACGTTATCCCTTTCCCAAAACCCTAACCTATCTCATGCCCTCACTTCCCTGCTTTATTAGCTTATATTCCACGGGCACCGCTATAACCACTCCCTTCCACGTATGCTCAATTATCTTGCCCCTCACTCACTGTCATATTCTAAGCCCCAAGCATGATTAAATCCACCTTTTAGCTACTCCACACTTGTACCTCAGCATCTGAAAATGTCTGGAGAATAGCACACAGCTGACAGTTCTCAGTTAAGTGTAGAAACACTAACCTCAAGGGGCTTCTGGTGTTTCCCTGTGATCCTAGTGAATTTCCATAATCAATTTCCCTCCCACTCTTCAAATCACACCTTCTCCTTTAGCCTCAAACTCTGTGACTCCCTACCACCTTCATATCTTCACAAGAAGAAAACTGAAGCAATCACAAGAGAACGCTGAAGCACTCCCCACCAAAACCGCCCTCTTGTCTTCAGGTATACCCATGTATCCTGCCTTCTCTTCTGTTCTGGAGGGTGAACTTTCCCATGCATCTAGTTCCTTACTTCTTTCCTACTCCAGAACATCGCTTTTGCAATTGTCTATCTCTGCCTTGATTCATCCATGTTCCCTTTCTACTGGAGATACATGTGCATTTGTCCATGATTCTGCAATTTAGACTGGGTTCAGTCACTCATGTGGCTGCAGTCACCTGGCAGGTCACCTAAAGCTGAGGTCTAGCATGACCCAACTCCCCTGTCTAGTAGTTAGCTCAGACAGTTGACCGGGGTGTCTCAGTTCTCTTTCACACGGCCTTTCCAGCAGGATGGCTCCAATTTCTAGTAAAACGGTGGAGCATTCCAAGAGGGAGTGAGCAGAATCTGCAAGACATCTTAAGACCTTGCTGAGAAGTCACACATCACTATCACTGCATTGTAGTGCCCAAAGCAAGCTACAAAGCCAGTCCAGATTAAAAGAGAGGAGAAGAGACTCCATCTCTTGTTAGGAGGGGCTGCAGATAATTTACGGCCATATTTTAATCCAACACAATCAAGGTAACTGAGGAACTATCAATGTCTCACTTGTTGAAAGCAAAAAGAAGCCTCCTTAAACACTATCCCGACATCTTCAAATGTTCTTATTAAACTTTCAGAGAGAGAATTATGTCCCAGGCTGAAGCTATATTAATCATCTTCTCCCAGAATTCCCCTTCTCAGCAACATTGAAAATAACTTCACAAAATTGTTGTTTCTTCCTTCCAGGATGTTTAACATCCTGCCCTCCTAGACACACCCCCATTTTACAGCAAAGTGGTTGCCAAGAACAGTTGGGGGAAGTAGAGAAAGGTGAGAGTGAGGGAGGGATTGCTATGTATAGTATATGCATTTATTTTGAGTTAAAAAACAAGTCATTTCAAACACTTCACTCAATTAAATCATAAAATATTAGGAGATAGTAGAATTTCAAAAGGTCTTCAATGGAAAAAACTGAATATTTAGATTGTATCAGTCAACTTGGGAAGTAAATGATAGATTCTGATGATAGGTGTATATAAGTTTGCATGGAATATTGGGTGGAAAAAGAAGAGTAATAGATATACATTAGCTATTTAGAATAAAATGTGCTGATACCGGGCCTTGAAAATTACCATAGGGAGCTTAGTTAATGAGGAGAACAATCTAAAAACATTGTGTTTGTCCTAATATGGAGAAAATTGTATTCTCTTAGCAGTCGATACAAAAATTCCTTTGTAGGGAGAGCATCACCTTTATTAAGAAGAAGCCGCTTTGCAATAGAAACAAATTGGCTGGGCTTTGGTTTCTTGAGGAAGAGAGAAGGCAGTTAGCATTAAAAAAGAGAGAGAGACAAATGTTTTGCTTGAGTGAGTGGAAGAGAGGAAAACCCAAGGTTGTCCAATGCTGATAGTGGAGGGGAGTCTAGAGAAAGACACTGGGTTCAAGGGAAGGAGAGACTCTGGGGCAATAAAATGCTGGAGGGAGATATTTTACGGGAAATGTTGAGTGTAACAACCCCCCTCCCCAAAAAACAGCAAAGTCTACCAAAATCCATAAAATGCTGCATGTGCCTGAATTTTCTTCCTTTACAGACTCTTTAGGTTGCAAGTGGAAAAAAAATCCTCATCCTAACTAGTTTAGGCAAGGGGGGAGGGGTGGGAGAAAGGGTATGGGGCTGGAACCAGGGACTGGAGCACATTAACTCTCTCCATCTCTCATCTCGCCATCTCTGGATGCCAGCCTCACCCCGTCTCCTTGCCAGCGTGAGAGACTATGAGTCTCAGCTGCTCCAAGCCCCACATCCCACAGCTTCACCACTCCACTGAGGCCAGAGGCGATCCTATCACGGGCCCAGCATGGGTCCAATGTCCACCCCTAGACCATCACTGTGGCCAAAAAGATCACAGATCACAGCTTCCATTGCATGACAGTGGAGGTGCTGGTCCAAAAAAGGGGAGGGGTTTTGACACACAAAACCGTAAACGTCTAGTCCAGTCTTTACGTAGAAAATACTGAAGGGTCTAGGTCTACATGCCAGCTGGTTCACGAGTGAGAAATAGTCACCAACATTTGGTGCTACAAAGCCAAATACTGAATTACTTTTAGTGTGAGAAACAGTTTAAACCATATACTAATCATTTTTTCTTTAGTCATCAAGTAGAATATTGTGTCATTTGTGCTTTCTGTTTTTTCAAGAAGAGGCCCTTAGCAGGTGGCAACAGACTAGGGTTAGGATATGT
Source organism: Neophocaena asiaeorientalis asiaeorientalis (assembly GCF_003031525.2). Taxonomy (NCBI): domain Eukaryota; kingdom Metazoa; phylum Chordata; class Mammalia; order Artiodactyla; family Phocoenidae; genus Neophocaena; species Neophocaena asiaeorientalis. The sequence continues at coordinate 464,875 of NW_020174694.1, forward strand.
TAAACACAGTAAATCAAAAGACAATTTCTCACATTAACTTTTTTCTAGTCCCATCAGGCCTTAATATATAAATGCATACATATATTTCTGTGATATCATTCATACAAACAAGTGTTCAAAGGAAAAATTAAAGAGAATTTTAATTACACATACATGAAATACAAAAGGGCAGGAACCTTGTATCTGTTATGCAACTAAAGCAAATTGGAACTGAAATATAGCTGTTTTGCCTATTAGCAAATTTCTCTCATGTATGGTATGAAATCAAACCCTTTAGGTTTTATCTAAGTTACTGTCTCCAAGTCTTTCTTGCTTACTTTGATCTTAAAATAGAAAGCAGTAATACTTTGAGGCAGCTAAATACGAAAAGGAAGCAAAACCAATCAATATCCATCTTTAGATGGTGAGCTTTATATGTAACAATAACTGTCACGTTATAAAGGTAACTGTCCATCTTCTCGCTACACATGCTACATACCTCAGGGCATTCACTTCTGTCAGGAAGCAGCTTCACTACCACAAACCATATTTTCCAGTAAGGGAAGAAAGAGTCAGCTATGACTTCTGGGTGGTTCGTGACCATAAAGATCTCATTGCTTAGAATAGGAAGCACAGGGCCACTGCTGGGATTTTCATTGCTGGTAAATTACCAGGAAGGAGAGAAAGCATGCAGCTATTTTCTTATATACTCTCCTTATCAAAAAAGGTCTTCTTTTCCATGCCTTGTTAGATGTCTGTGCAGGAGGATAACACAGGAGACCAAAGAGGAAATAAGCTTACTGCAGAGAAAGAGAGACTGTTTAGATATGTTTTGAGCTGGAGTAATCACACCCAGGCTCATCTTTTCTTATCCTTTTCAAGCGGATGATTGCTTCAGATAAGCCTGCCACTCTTTTCACACCAGGTGATCAGGTAGTAGTTGTCCAGAGTTGATTTTAAACAGAAAGTGTACTGCCTAAAATAGAATCCTATCAGCAGTTAAAGGAGCTTTGTACCCTAGTCACTTGTATTCTGCTTGTTATAAAAAAAAAAAAAAAAAAAACTCACATTGCTGATCCAAGCAAAACTACATGGCACACGAGGTAGAAATAGGCCTAAGCAGAGTCCTCCCTGGAGGCGGCTGCATACCTATTCTGCCCACCTGGATAAATGCAAATGTCAGCAAGAGGAATTGACCCAATTCAGGTATTTCTCCTGAATAATCTCAAAAAGCTTAGGAGTTTTTGTTTGATTATTTGTTGGTTGGCTAATTGATCAGTTTGTTGGCTCAGCATCTTAAAAATACAAGTATAAGCAATGTTGACTGAACATACCTATTGGAATGTATTATAAAGAATACAGGGAAGATTCAAGATGGCAGAGGAATAGGTGGATGTGGAGTTCATCTCTCTCCATGGATGCATCAGGAATACAACTATAGATGCAAAAATTCTCAGAGAACACTAGCTGAAAACTAGCAGAAGACCTTGGACACCAGAAAGGACTATAAAGATCCCTGCATAACTGGGTAGGACTGAAAAAAGAAGGGAGAAGGAGGAGGAGAGGAAGCAGGACGGGACCTGAACCCTGGGGCGAAGGAGCTGAAGCAGAGGAGAGATTCCCGAATTCAGGGAAACCCTCTCTCCGATGGGGAAACCCCCTCTCCTATGGGGAAATGGACTGGGACAGAAGGGAAGCATTTGAGGCTGTCAGAACAGGGTGAAGCCACCAATCTGTGGCAGACAGGACAAAGTGAGAAATACACAGATGGTCTGTCTGTACCACAGCCCTACAAGCCCCGGACTGGACGTGTGTTCACAGGTGTGCAAGGGGGCTGGGAGCGTGGGGATTGGAGAACAGGCCCAGAGGGAGAACTGCTGTGGGCTGTGGGGAGATGGACTGAAGGGATGGGATAGAGGAAATCTGCAGCAGGGAATGCCTATGGAGGAAGACTGGAATGCCATGGATGCAGGGCGCTATTGCTGATTCAAATGTAGGGGGAGGAGCCACTATTGTAACCTCTCTCCTCATGTGCCAGCTGCAGGGCAAAAAAAAAAAAAAAAAAAAAAAACCTTCTCAGGGAAGCCCCTCACATACCTACTGCCAGCTGCCAGAAAAACCCCGGCCAGGGCTGGCCCTCATGTACCTTACACCAGGTGCCAGAAAAGGCCCTCACTAGGACCATATCTCTTGCACCCATGGCCACCGGCTTCCCTGTGCATTTGGAGCCACCACGGCTCCCGCAATCCAAGCAGTCAGACCACCTCTGTGCCCGGTCCTCACAGGGGCAGACCCAAGAGCTCCAAGGCAGCCTCAGGACCAGACTCCTGTGGGAGGACCACACACAAAAGTGGGGATAAAACCAAGGCTGAACCCCAGGAATGGGGTGACTAAGGAAGAAGATTGAAAAATTTTCCATCAGCTGTACAAGCTGCAGATTAAATCCCCATGATCAGCTAGGTAGACCCTGCATCTATGGAATATCTGAGTAGACAATGAGCGTTCCCACAAGTGAAAACGGTCTAGCTCTGGCAGCTATGGACTTTGGGGGCAGCACACACAGGAACTGGGCCAGATCAGAGTCTGAGCTGTCCCCACAGGGCCCACAGCAGATCCATAGACCAGCCCAGAGGCAGAGAAGACCCTCTTGGGGAGGCGGAGGTGGGCTGTGGCTCATGGCGTGTGCAAGGACACTTATAGCAGACACTGCAGGGAAACATAATTATGACTATTAATTTTATTATGTTTTGATTCATTGTTGTTCTAGCTTTTTTTGTTTCTTTTTCTTTGTTTGTTGTTTGAGTTTGTTTTTTTCTTAGACTTTTTGGATCTCCGTGTTTTATACCATATTTTTTTTATACATTTCTATTTTTATTTTGCTTTTCTATTGTTCTGTGTTCCTTTCCCTTATTTTTTCTTCCTCTTTTTCTTTAATATATTTTTCTTTATATATATATATTTCCACTTCTACTTTGCTTTTCTGTTGTCCTGTGCTTTTTCCCTTTTTATTTTATTTTATTTTTATTATTTTTTAAATCATTTTTATTGGTTTGTTCTGTTTGCTTGCTTTATTCTTCAGTTGGCACATTGCTTTCATTTTGTTTTTACGTTATGTGTTTTTGTTAGTTTTAATCCTAATTGATTTCATTTTTGAGTTCTATTTGTCTGGTTGTTCTCTTGCTTTTTGTTCTATTTGGCTCAGGTTTGGTTTCTTTCACATGTGTGTCTGTTTCCTTATTTCTGTTTTTCTGTTTGATTTTGTTTTTACCATTTCTCCAGGGTTTCGTTTGTCTTTTTTATTTTCCTTTAATATATTTTCTTTTTTTTAATATATATTTCTGTTTCTATGTTGCTTTTCTGTTGTTCTCTCTTCTTTCCCCTTTCTCTTTCTCTTTCCTTTTGTTTTTTTTAACATTTTTGTCAGCTTGTTTCTTTGCTTCATTCTTCAGTTGGCACTCTGCTTTCGTTTTCTTTTTTGGTTTGGGGTTTTTGTCAGCTTTCTTCTTAATTGCTTGATTTCGTTCTTGGGTTCTTTTGTTTGTCTGGTTGTTCTCTTGCTAGTTGATTTATTTGGTTCTGTTTTTGTTTCTTTTGTGTGCATGAATGTTTCCTTGTTTCTGTTTCTATTTCTTTGATCTTACTTTTTACCATTTGTATGGTGTTTCGTTAGTCTTTTTTTTTATTTTAAATCCCCTTTGTTGCTGGGATGAGTGACTTCTGCGGTCTTTGTCCCGCAACCAGAAGTCAGGCCTGAGGTTCTAGAGTGGGAGCACTGAGTCCAGGATGCTGGACCACTGGAGAATTCCTGACCCCAGGGAAGCTTAATTGCCAAGAGCTCTCAGGAGGCCTCTGTCTGAATCCAAGACCCGGTTCCACCCAACTGCCAGCAGCTCCCAGTGCTGGACACCTCACAGCAAACACCAAACATGACAGAAACACAAACCCACCCATCAGCACACAGACTGCCTAAAGTCATACTCAGCTCACATTCACCATCTGACATGGCACTGCTCATCAGAGGGAAACGACTCAGCTCCACTGACCAGAACACAGGCACCAGTCCCTCCCAATGGGATGCCTACACAAGACACTGGACCAACCCCACCACCGGGGGCACAGAACAGACGGAATAGGAACTATGACCCTGCAGCCTAGGAAAAGGAGACTCAAATACTGTAAATTAGACAAAATCAGTAGCCATAGAAATATCTTACATGCAAAGGAGCAAGATAAAAACCCACAAGACCAAATAAATGAAGAGGAAATAGGCAAACTACCTGAAAAAGAATTCAGAGTAATGAGAGTAAAGATGATCCCAAACCTTGGAACTAGAATACAGAAAATACAAGAAACATATAACAAGGACCTAGAAGAACTAAAGAGCAAACAAACAGTAATGAACAACACAATAACTGAAATTTAAAATATTCTAGAAGGAAACAACAGCAGAATAATTGAGGCAGAAGAACAGATAAGTGAGCTGGAAGACAGAATGGTGGAAATAACTGCCACAGAGCAGAATAAAGAAAAAAGAATGAAAAGAATGGAGGACAGTCTCACAGACCTCTGGGACAACATTAAGCACACCAACATTCAAATTATAGGAATCTGAGAAAAAGAAGAACAAAAGAAAGGGTCTGAGAAAATATTTGAAGAGATTATAGTTGAAAGCTTCCCCAACATGGGAAAGGAAATAGTCAATCAAGTCCAGGCGCAGAGAGTCCCATAAGGATAAACCCAAGAAGAAACACGCTGAGACACGTATCAATCAAACTAACAAAATTAAACACAAAGAAAAACTATTAAAAGTAGCAAGGGAAAAAAAAAAAGTAGCAAGGGAAAAGCAAAAAATAACATACAAGGGAATCCCCATAAGGTTAACAGCTGATCTTTCAGCAGAAACTCTACAGGCCAGGAGGGAGTGGCAAGATATATTTAAAGTGATGAAAGGGAAAAACCTACAACCAAGATATATATGATAATCTCGATAGATGCAGAAAAAGCTTTTTGACAAAATTCAACACCCATTTATGATAAAATCTCCAGAAAGTGGGCATACAGGGAACCTACCTCAACCTGATAAAAGCCATATATGATGAACTCACAGTCAACATCATTCTCAATGGTGAAAAACTGAAAGCAGTTCCTCTACAATCAGGAACAAGACAAGGTTGCACACTCTCAACACTATTAGGCAACATAGTTTTGGAAGTTTTAGCCATGGCAATCAGAGAAGAAAAAGAAATAAAAGGAATCCAAATCAGAAAAGAAGTAAAACTGTCACTGTTTGCAGATGACATGATACTATACATAGAAAATCCTAAAGATGCTACCAGAAAACTACTAGAGCTAACCAATGAATTTGGTAAATTAGCAGGATACAAAATTAATGCACAGAAATCTTGCATTCCTATACACTAACAATGAAATTTCAGAAAGAGAAATCAAGGAAACACTCCCATTTACCATTGCAACAAAAAGAATAAAATATCTAGGAATAAACCTACCTAAGGAAGCAAAAGACCTGTGTGCAGAAAAGACACTGTTGAAAGAAATCAAAGACGATACAAACAGATGGAAAGATATACCATGTTCTTAGATTGGAAGAATCAACATTGTGACTATACTACCCAAAGCAATCTACAGATTCAATGCAATCCCTATCAAACTATCAATGGCATTTTTCACAGAACTAGGACAAGAAGTTTTACAATTAGTATGGAAACACAAAAGACCCCGAATAGCCAAAGCAATCTTGAGAAAGAAAAATGAAGCTGGAGGAATCAGGCTCCCTGACTGCAGACTATACTACAAAGTTACAGTAATCAAGACAGTATGGTACTGGCACAAAAACATAAATACAGATCAATGGTACAGGATAGAAAGCCCAGCGATAAAAACGGGAAACCAACAGTAACACAATCATACTAGGGGACTTTAACACCCCCACTTTCACCAATGGACAGATCATCCAATGTGAAAATGAATAAGGAAACACAAGCTTTAAATGACACATTAAACAAGATGGATTTAATTGATATTTATAGGACATTCCATCCAAAAAGAACAGAATACACTTTCTTCTCAAGTTTTCATGGAATATTCTCCAGGATAGATCATATCTTGGGTCACAAATAAAGCCCTTGTAAATTTTAAAAAATTGAAATTGTATGAAGTATCTTTTCCAACCACAACACTATGAGACTAGATATCAATTACAGGGAAAAAATGTAAAAAATACAAACACATGGAGACTAAACAATACACTACTAAATAACGAAGAGATCACTGAAAAATCAAAGAGGAAATCAAAAAAACCTAGAAAAAAGTGACAATGAAAACACGATGACCCAAAACCTATGGGATGCAGCAAAAGCAGTTCTAAGAGGGATGTTTATAGCAATACAATCCTACCTCAAGATACAAGAAACATCTCAAACAACCTAACCTTACACCTAAAGCAATTAAAGAAAGAAGAACAAAAAAACCCCATATGGTCACCTTATCTTTGACAAAGGAGGCAAGAATATACAATGGAGAAAAGACAGCTTCTTCAATACATGGAGCTGGAAAAACTGGACAGCTACACATAAAAGAATGAATTTAGAACACTCCCTAACACCGTACACAAAAATAAACTCAAAATGGACTAAAGACCTAAATGTAAGGTGAGACACTATAAAACTCTTATAGCAATACAATCCTACCTCAAGATACAAGAAACATCTCAAACAACCTAACCTTACACCTAAAGCAATTAAAGAAAGAAGAACAAAAAAACCCCCAAAGTTAGCAGAAGGAAAGAAATAATAAAGATCAGATCAGAAATAAATGAAAAAGAAATGAATGAAACAATAGCAAAGGTCAATAAAACTGAAAGCTGCTTCTTTGAGAAGATAAAGAAAATTGATAAATCATTAGCCAGAGTCATCAAGTAAAAAAGGGAAAAGACTCAAATCAACAGATTTAGAAATGAAAAAGGAGAAGTAACAACTGACACTGCAGAAATACAAAGGATCTTGAGAGACTACTACAAGCAACTATATGCCAATAAAATGGACAACCTGGAAGAAATGGACAAATTCTTAGAAAAGCATAACCTTCCAAGACTGTACCAGGAAGAAGAAGAAAACATGAACAGACCAATCACAAGTACTGAAATTGAAACTGTGAATTAAAATCTCCCAACAAACAAAAGCCCAGAGCCAGATGGCTTCACAGGCGAATTCTATAAAACAATTAGAGAAGAGCTAACACTATCTTTCTCAAACTCTTCCAAAATGTAGCAGATATAAGAACACTCCCAAACTCATTCTATGAGGCCACCATCATCCTGATACCAAAACTAGACAAAGATGTCACAAAAAAAGAAAATTATAGGCCAATAATACTGATGAACATAGATGCAAAAATCCAAAATAAACATTTCTCCAAAGACATACAGATTGCCAACAAACACATGAAAAGATGCTCAACATCACTAATCATTAGAGAAATGCAAATCAAAACCACAATGAGGTATCATCTCACACCAGTCAGAATGGCCATCATCAAAAAATCTACAAACAATAAATGCTGGAGAGGGTGTGGAGAAAAGGGAGCCCTCCTGCACTGTTGGTGGAAATGTAAATTGATACAGCCACTCTGAGGAACAGTATAGAGGTTTCTTATAAAACTAAAAATAGAACTGTCATATGACCCAGAAATCCCACTCCTCAGCATATATCCTGAGAAAACCCTAATTCAAAAAGATACATGTACCACAATGTTCACTGCAGCACTATTTACAATAGCCAGGACATGAAAGCAACCTAAATGTCCATCGACAGATGAATGGATAAAGAAGATGTGGCACATACATACAGTGGAATATTACTCAGCCATAAAAAGGAATGAAATTGAGTTATTTGTAATGAGGTGAATGGACCTAGAGTCTGTCATACAGAGTGAAGTAAGTCAGAAGAGAAAAACAAATACCGTATGCTAACGCACATATATGGTATCTAAATGATGGTACTGATGAACCTAGTGGCAGGTCAGGAATAAAGATGCAGACATGGAAAACGGACTTGAGCACACAGTGGGGGACGGGGAAGCTGGGACGAAGTGAGACAGTAGCAGTGACATATATACACTACCAAATGTAAAATGGATGGCTAGTGGGAAGCTGCTGCATAGCACAGGGAAATCAGCTCGGTGCTTTGTGACCACCTAGAGGGGTGGGATAGGGAGGATGGGAGGGAGGCTCAAGAGGGAGGGGATACATACACAGACCCCACACCACAAATATAGCAGAGTCATCCTGGTGTTCAGCCCCAGCACCTCTCTACTGAGGCACTGGTAAAAGTGCTAGCCAGGGGCAGCTGAGGGAACCATTCCTGTTCTGGTTCTGTACAGATCCTTTTTTCTTTCACTGTCCAATGTACATAATTTGTTAATTCTCTTTTATGGCCACATAGAAACATGTTCTATCTGCTTTGGTCACTTCCTTTCACCAAAGCTGATACATTTTCTCTGTCTGAAATTGCCCAAAGTTCAGATTCATAAACTTCTAAACCATTACAGCCTTTATTCAACAGCCCGTAACAACATGGCTTGTTTCTAACTCATCCCTCATACGGGTGATGTAAAGGACCACTACTCCTTCCACCACTGGTGAGAATTAAACAACTTCTGTGCTAAGTGCTACCTCAAGGTCTCTTTTCTTTTTCTTTTTTTTTTTTTTTGCAGTACTCGGGCCTCTCACTGTTGTGGCCCCTCCTGTTGCAGAGCACAGGCTCCAGACGCGCAGGCTCAGCAGCCATGGCTCACGGGCCCAGCCGCTCCATGGCATGTGGGATCTTCCCGGACCGGGGCACGAACCCATGTCCCCTGCATCAGCAGGCGGACTCCCAACCACTGTGCCACCAGGGAAGCCCCAAGGTCCCTTTTCTTATTACTCAAAATAAAAATCACTTTAGGATTTCTGTCAAACACCCCCACCCTTCACATTTATTGTTGAACAATTTCAGGCCCACTAATGAAGGCATTAAAAAATACATTACAAAATCTATAAATTATGGAAACCTTGTTTATTTTACAAATGTGTTCACTGTAAAATTCACTTAACACATTCTTCTAGCTTCTGTGAATTCATTGCAGCTCTATTTACAATAGCCAGGACATGGAAGCAACCTAAGTGTCCATCAACAGATGAATGGATAAAGATGTGGCACGTATATACAATGGAATATTACTCAGCCATAAAAAGAAATGAAAATGAGTTATTTGTAGTGAGGTGGATGGACCTAGAGTCTGTCATACAGAGTGAAGTAAGTCAGAAAGAGAAAAACAAATACCTACCATATGCTAACACATATATATGGAGTCTAAAAAAAAAAATGGTCATGAAGAACCTAGGGGCAAGACGGGAATAAAGACACAGACCTACTAGAGAATGGACTTGAGGATACAGGGAGGGGAAAGGGTAAGCTGGGACAAAGTGAGAGAGTGGCATGAACATATATACACTACCAAATGTAAAATAGATAGCTAGTGGGAAGCAGCCACATAGCACAGGGAGATCAGCTCGGCGCTTTGTGACCATCTAGAGGGGTGGGATAGAGAGGGTGGGAGGGAGGGAGACGCAAGAGGGAAGAGATATGGGGACATATGTATATGTATAACTGATTCCCTTTGTTATAAAGCAGAAACTAACACACCATTGTAAAGCAATTATACTCCAATAAAGATATAAAAAAAAAAGAAATTTGAAATTATGCAATTTACATGCTACATTTTAGGATCACACTATTACTAAGCAAAATTGGTTTGCTACTCTTTCTAACATATACTTTTATTAATGTACAAATATTCATTGCCATATGGTCATTTACAAATATGCATTGTCTATGCGGTTCCAGTACATTAAAAGCTGGAACAAAGCAGTGGAGCCCACTAGTACAACCCACTCCTTCCACAACAAGGTCAAGTGTAAAGTTCTTCTCCAAATCCCTGACAGGACAGTCAAGTGACTTGTGGGGGAAAAAATTAAAATACTATCTCTAGGGAAGTTTCAAAAATGCCAGATGGAAACTCCCATATCAAACAAGGTGGCAGACTAGACAACCTGAAAAACTATAAATGTTGACTTCAATATACTCATACCCTCTTAAATGTATTCCTGAGAGAACAAGACAGTAAGAGAATCCTCCAAAGCTAAAAAAAATCAAGGTAGTTCAAGTATGCTGAGTTTTAGCTATACTCTGGAGTGGACATGTGAGTATGTTTCAATAAATTAAGGTCATGAGTTTTAACGACTGTATGGAGACAGAAAGTAAGACCCTGGGCTCAGACAAGGCAAGATATTGAAACTGAGACCTTCACAACAAGCCAGAACTCTCAAAGGTCAACACTCTCAGTGAGAGGTGCACTAGGAAAATTTCTGCTCATAACAAAGAAAGTAAGAACTCTTGTCCCTCTTACCTTGACTCTGTGCATCTGTTATCTACCACTGTATCATAACAAATACCCAGAACTTTGTGGCTTAAAGCAACGATGATTACTATTTTCTAACCTAAGTCATTCTTGCAGTTGCCATCAAATGACAGCAGGAACAGCTGGAAGATTCAAGATGATCTCACTCAGAGGTCTGGAGCCTGGGTGCTGGACCTCCTCCATGTGACCTTCATCCTCAAGATTAGACCAGGTTTTCTTACATCTTTGCTCGGGCCAGCCTTGCATCATGGCCTGACCATGCTTCCAGCCCTCCCCTGCTCCCTGTCTGCTTCCTTCCACACAGGCACTTTCCTGTGAAATCCCTGCACAGTTAATCCCATCTTGGTGCCTGCCTCTGGGAGGACCTGGATTAACACACTAATTTTTATACAAAAAGTATAAATTAGGAAGTGATTATTTGCTTAACAAAATAATTCCATTAAATAGTGAATTCCCTTAGAGCATTTTTCTCCTTTTTTAGTTTGAATTTTTTTTAACTTCAGAAAAGTACTGAAAATAACATAATAAACACTTATGTACCTAACACCTGTAATGGACTAAATTTAGCACATTTTATGTGATTTGATTTAAATACAAGTTTTTCAGGAAGATGTCTGCTGAGTTAGACAAAGTATGATTGGATTAGTGTTCTGACTCTCAGAAGTATTCTGTTCTGTTCATTCCCCCAAAATCACAGGTTCTAGGGCAACTGCAGAAAATTAGTTGTCTGATTCCTCAGTGTTGTGAATAATGGCAATGCTAAAGGATTACAATAAGCAATCTATAATGTGTACTGCTTGTTCATTTTTTATTTGGGGGCCATTTGTTTATGACCCTCCTTTAAAGATCCCATTATATGTCTCTGTAAAAGTCAGTATAGTGGTTCAGCAGCATTGATACTCAGGTAGGAAAATGTAACCCTCAGTATTCCTACTTCTCATATCTTGTAGTGATTTACCTAGTGGGGTACCATGGGTGTCACTTACACCCATTATTTCTAAGAACAGTTAAACCAGAAAAGCTTTAAAGACCTAGACTTCAAAATGAAAAGAACATCTTTGAAAGAAAACACATTTGGAAGCAATGTTTTTATCATAAATATTTTTTAACAGCAGAGAAATATATAAGAACATCTACTTTTTTCTCGAAATAAAAAATTACACTTTCAGAAGGCTTTGGGACTCTTCCTTTCCAAAAGAAATGTGTTCCACTATATGTATAAACAAGGCATGGTTTTTATTTCTAGCTTTGTATCAATCATGAGAAGACTTGTTTACTTCTCTTCACTGAGGCTTTATTGCTTTTTCCCATTCACTCACTCACTCACTCAAATATACAACTTGTGGCTAAAAAACACCAGGACATCTAGATGTAGTCCACTGTCCAGTTATGTTGACCATGTAACACTAAATGTCCACAAAATTTAGTTCACCTCTGTTTGGAACAGCAATAAAGGCAAATATCGCCTTTTAATTCCATACCACTCAACTTTTCCCTAAACTCTGTTGAAGGAGCAGCTTCAGGCAGCTTTCCTTGCATATAATCTACTACCTGCTTCCTCATTAAGACACCTCTTTAAATACAAAAAATGTCTATAAGTTGAAGAAAATAAAGTTTTTTTTCATGAACATGTTTATCATAAACCTGAGTGGTTCCAGACACAACTCTGCTTCCACTTCTCTGTACTGTCTTCAAGGCTAGACTTCCTGCTTTCTTATCGGAAATTTTACTCCATCATTCTACTGAGTTTCCTTCAGCTATGACTTTAGGATTGGATGTCTGTAAGAAACACCAAGGAGGTGACCAAAACTCAGAGACATGGGCCAGAATCCCTGATGTCACTGCCCCTCCTGCCAGAATCTTTCCTCTGGAGAGCGCTGAAGAATTTGTGTTTAGTCATTTTGAAAGTAATCCCCTCAAAGTTTATTATCTTAGTCTGTTCGGGTTGCTGTAACAAAACACCTCAGACTGTGTGGCTTATGAACAACAGAAATTTATCTCTCACAGTTCTGGAGACTGGAAGTCCAAGATCAAGGCCCCAGCATGGTCTTTGGTGAGGGTCGTCTTCGTGGTTCATAGCCAGTGCCTTCTTGCTTTGTCCTCACATAGTAGAAAGGGTCACAGAGCTGAGGCTCTGATGAAAGCAGATACCCATATCAGAAACGTCGGCTGAGAGGTCTGGCATTCCTTGTCTGGTATGCACCTCACACACAGCCAGGCCTCACTGATCCCCTGGCAGGTTGTCACTGCAGGCTCCACATGCCTGTGTGGCACTCCTACTGTGTTAACGACTCTGCCCTCCTCACCCCCAGGAGCCTGTGACTTGTGCTGGATCAACCACTACCTGGCCTCAGTGACTGGTCTAAGGAACAGGCATGTGGCCCATGACAGGTTCCCATTGTCACCTGGAAATTTCTAACTGAATTCAGGCTAGAAGGTTCTCCTTCCTCTTGAGCTGGGATGTTGTAAGGCTTCAAGCCCAGAGTTAGCCAAGGCTCTGTGCCCTCATAAATGGGAAAAGCTGGTGTGAAGTAGGAGAAAATGAAGTAAACAATTAGAGGGAATCAAGACCAAAGGATGGAAAGAGCACTTTGAAATTTTTGATTATCTTAGTCCAGTCATCCTTGAGATAGCAGATAGCTCTTTCCTACCCTCTTCATAGTCAGTTAACTGAACCAATTAATTCCCTATTTTTGATAAAATTTGTGCAAGTTAGGTTTCTGAAATACAGAACCAAGGAGTCCAGACTCCTTGTCTTCTACTGTCTTCTCCTGTCTTCTACTTTTTATGCATACACAAAGCCACAGTCTTAAACAAGATTTTGTGTGTATGATCATGTAATAATTAAAGCTGTTTTATTGAATTTAGTATTTGAAATGAATATCTCAGTATTTCCTGAGGATGGGAGCCCGTGAATAAGTGCCACCCTCCTGTCACTCAGGTGGACAATTAATAGGTGCAATCTACATGGCTCCTAGGAGAGTCCAGTAGGATGCAGCTTTAGCTCTCACAGTGGTAAACAGCCAGATGATGGATCAGCTTTCCCTCCTTCCCTCACCCACACACAAATTCTTATCTCAGACTCTGCTCACAGGCTTAGACAAAGACACACTTTTGGTAAAGCACTTTATAAAGACGTGGCTCATGAAAACTCTCCCTCTCCCCTTCTGCCTTGCAAGAGTCAGTGACCAGAAAAGAGCAGTGACGATCAAATTCTGACCAGAGTCCAGAAGAAGAGAGCAGAAAGAGGACTTTATGCTCATCCCACCCTTCCATCTCAGTACACTCCTCTCTCCAACCATCCACCCTTCTGTACCTCAACCCATATACTCATATTTTCTTTAAAACCCATCCAGTAACTCCTTGATGTAAGATTCTAGAGATTCTATTTATTGAAGCCCTGTTTTTCCTGACATTCATCTGGCCTTGGTCCTGCAATAAGCACACTGGAAGAGAAAACATGATCATGACTCAGGCTCTGAATGAGAAGAAGAACAAAATTCATTATTTTACCAATAATACAATCAACTAATTTAAAGGAAGTAAAGTACTCTCAAAACACCACTTTAAAAGAATAAAGGACAATTGGACTCTTGGCTATAAGAACCACATTCTGATAACTATAAAAAAATTATATATCGGACTTCCCTGGTGGCGCAGTGGTTGAGAGTCCGCCTGCCGATGCAGGGGACACGGGTTCGTGCCCCGGTCCGGGAAGATCCCACATGCCACGGAGCGGCTGGGCCCATGAGCCATGGCCGCTGAGCCTGCACGTCCAGAGCCTGTGCTCCGCAATGGGAGAGGCCACAACAGTGAGAGGCCCGCGTACCGGAAAAAAAAAAAAAAATTATATATTTTACTTGCTTTATATCATATGTTACAGTATTGTACTTTGTTCTCCCAAAATAGTATCCTTTCTTTCATACCTTTTATTCATCAGCACAGTTATTCAATAACCTAAGGAGCCATACTCAAACAGGAAAACTGTACAAAATAGTAAAATAACCTTGGCTGACCAGATTGATTGACCCTCCAATCTGGGTTCTGTCACCTGCTAGATGGACACCATTAGATAATTTCAGTAAAAGCCCAATAATCCAATACTGATACTGTACCAGTATAAGTATTGGATTTTTCTATACTACAGAGTATTGCACTACTGATACCATAGATACCAAAATATATCTCAGTTTTCATCATCAAATCTCCAATACAACACTTTGATATTTTATTATGAAAGTATGGTGTACTATAAGTAGCCAACATAATAGAAGAGCATATTCTAGAAACCACTATGGACTATCAATACACTAGTAAACCAATACCTATAAATATTATAAATGGCATAAATATTAGTTTGATTTTTCACAGGGCACTTACATTAGTACATAAGATAATTCATTGCAGGAGATTAGGATGCATAGTATCTACACTAAATAATATTTAAAACTTTTAAAAATTACCATATTTATAACTTAAGCCATAGTTTCTTTTTTCACCAAAATTATAACACACTATTTAGAGTAACTGTAACTTGAATGAACTTATTCACACATTTATTCATTCAATAAATATTTCTTGAAGACAATTATGTGTCTGGGGATAAAATAATACATAAAAAAGAAATGTATCCCAGCCTTTGGGAATTTATAGTCTAGTCAGGAAAAGAGACAAATAACAAGCAATTAGAATACAGAGCAACATGTGTCATGATGGGAGAAGTCCAACCTACTTTAGCAGTGCCTAAGAGGAGTACTTAACCCATACTTGAGGGGTCACAGAAGCTTCCAGGAGGAAGGGACAATTAAGCTGAGACTTGTAAAATAAGGAGTAGGGGCTGGCCAAACACAGAAGCACAGAGATGGAGAAAATTTAAGTCAGGGAAGCCATATGTTCAAAGGCCTAGAAGCAAGAGAGCAAGATATACTCTTTGAGGGACTGAAATAAGTTTCATAGGACCATATAATCCAAAGATTTTAAATGCTTCATATTCCTTAGTGTGAATAAAACTTACTTTATATAAATTAACTTAAAACTTTCCTCCCTGGTGTGGCTGCTCCACCGCTGGCATGGATGCACTACTGAGGCATCAATACACTGATGCCACTGATACAGTCCCTTGGTGATCTTCAACCAGTTGTCACGAAGGAAAAGTCTTTCCTTCCCTCTTTACAACCTAATCATAACTGTTTAACTGATGTTACTTAAAGAAGTGCCGTGCTTTTTCTCACACAAACTATTAACTAGAGCTAATATGCCTTATTAACTATAGGCAGATGTACAACTTCAGTAACATAATTCATCAAATTTTAGAGTCATTTATTTAATGCCAAGCTTATTTGCTCCTGGACTCTTTTTCTTCCCTCTTCCTCATTCATATCTTGTGGCATTTGTGGATAATAGTTTGAATAATTTTTTCATCAATACCTCTTAAACAATGACAATGATTGATCCTTTGTCTCATTGCAGTATATTTAAAATAACACTAATATCAAATTTAATTTCTTCCTTGTATATGTTTTTATTATTTTCAGTTTCTGAGATAAACTCAGAAGATCTTGTTGCTCTCATTCTGTGAGTTTACCACTGAAATCCACAACCACAGAGGGTTTGAAGAGTTAGCTAAAAAGCTGAACATGAGGATTATCTAGCTTATTTTCAAATAAAGAATTAGGTTTGGCTAAAATCTAAATCACTCAGATCTATACACTACAGAATGACACCTTTTTCGGTTTTTATTTTACATAACCTCTCCATGCCTTGGTTTAGGTTTCCTTACTGGTCAAATGGGGAGAGTAATGTCTACTTTACATTCTTAACAAATGAAGAATTCCTGGTGTGTTTAAGTGAGCTTACTGATTCAGATAGATAAGGAAGTACCACAGAACAAAGCCCAAACCAAATCATAATTTTTAATTAATATGAATTCCCAAAACTAAATGCAAATGAGGACCTTTAAGAAATTAGCAGTTTTCTAGAAGAAAGGAGTTTATTTTTCCAGGAAGCTGCAAATTTTTCAGCACTCATTTGTCTCCATTCATTGTAGCACAATTGAAGGCTTCTCCTCTTGAGGACTCACAGCCATTTCAATGAATAAACCAACCAGAAACAGGCTCTTAATATAGTGTGCTGTTATACAGATTTCCTTTCAATGATTCTTCAACTCTATCAGATGTAGCCAAGGAAAAAAGATTCTTAACCTCGGCATATAAATATTCAAAACTAAGTTTCTACTATCTCTCTCAAAAGTAAGCAGCATGTCCAAGTCCAGAGTTAGGCACATAATAGGATTAACTGAGAAAAAAAAAAAAAAACACAGTGTATCAAGTTCACTAATTTAGAAAGAGTTTCCAAAAAAATTGATAAGGAAAAGACCAAAAAACTAGTAGGAAAATAGCCAAAACATATGAACAGTTTACAGAATACGAAAGATGGAATGGCTCTGGAGCATATGAAGTAATGTACAACTTTCCTCAAAATAAGAGAAGTGCAAATTAAAACAACACTCAGCCACCATTTTTCAACTATTAGATAGGCAATGACCAAAATGTTTAACACACTGTGTTGGTAAGTGTGTGGGGAAATAGGCAGTATAATATATGGCTGGTGGGAATGAAAATTGATTCAACTTCTATGAAGTGCAATTTTGCAACATATATCAGGTAATATACTCTTTTTATTTTTTGAGTCCCTAGAGCAGGTTCCTTTTTTTTTTAACTGAAGTACAGTTGATTAACAATGTTATGTTAGTTTCATGTGTACAATAAAGCAATTCAGTTATATATATACATATTCTTTTTCAGATCATTTTCCATTCTAGGTTATTACAAGATAGTCAATATAGTTCCTTGTGCTATACATTAGGTCCTTGTTGTTTATCTATTTTATATATAGTAGTATGCATCTGTTAATTCCCAACTCCTAATTTCCCCTCCCACCCCCTTTCCCCTTTGGTAGCCATAAGTTTGTTTTCTATGTCTGTGAGTCTGTTTCTGTTTTGTATAAATAAGTTCATTTGTAGTATATTTTTTAGATTCCACATATGAGTGATATCATATATTTGTCTTTGACTTACTTCACTTAGCATGATAATCTCTAAGTCCATTCATATTGCTGCAAATGGCATTAGTTCATTCTTTTTATGGCTGAGTAATATCCCATTGTGTGTATATATATATCAATATATCACATCTTCTTTATCCATTCATCTGTCGATGGACATTTAGGTTACTTCCATGTCTTGGCTACTGTAAATAGTGCTGCTATGAATACTGGGGTGCATGTATCTTTTTGAATTAGTGTTTTTGTTTTTTTCTGATATATACTCAGGAGTGGAATTGCTGGGTCATATGGTAATTCTAGTTTTATTTTTTTGAGAAATTTCCATACTGTTTTCCACAGTGGCTGCACCAATTTACATTCCCTTTCCCCACATCCTCAACAATATCTGTTATTTGTGTTCTTTTTGATGATAGCCATTCTGACAGATGTGAAGTGATATCTCATTGTGGTATTGATTTGCACTTCCCCAATGATTAGCAATGTTATGCATCTTTTCATATGCCTGTTGGCCATCTGCATTTCCTCTTTGGGAAAATGTCTATTTAGATCTTCTGCCCATTTTTTGATTGTGTTGTCTGCTTTTGTTTTGCTTTGTGTGTGTGTGTGTGTGTGTGTGTGTGTGTGTGTGTGTGTGTATATATATATATATAGAGAGAGAGAGAGAGAGAGAGAGAGAGAGAGAGAGAGCGTATCAGCTGTTTGGATTTTGGGAAATTAAGCCCCTAGGAATAAACCTGACCAAGGAAGTGAAAGATTTATATGCTGAGAACTATAAAACATTGATAAAGGAAATTTAAGATAATTCAAAGATATGGAAAGATATCCCATGCTCTTGGATTGGAAAAATTAATATAGTTAAAATAGCCATACTACCTAAAGCAATCAACAGATTTAATGTGATCCCCATCAAATTACCCATGACATTTTTCACAGAACTAGAACAAATAAACCTAAATTTTATATTGAACCAAGAAAGACCCAGAAGCGATTGCCAAAGCCATTCTGAGGAAAAGGAACAAAGCTGGAGGCATAACCCTCCCAGACTTCAGACTATACTACAAAGCTACAGTAATCAAAACAGCATGGTACTGGCATAAAAACAGACATATGGATCAATGGAACAGATAGAGAGCCCAGAAATAAACCCACACACCTATGGTCAATTAATCTTTGACAAAGGAGGTAAGAATATGCAATGGATAAAAGACAGTCTCTTCAGCAAGTGGTGTTGGGGAAGCTGGACAGCCATGTGTAAATCGATTAGTTGGAACACTCCCTCACATCTATACAAAAATCAACTCAAAATGGCTTAAAGATTTAAATATAAGACTTGACACCATAAAACTCCTAGAAGAGAATATAGGCAGACATTTTCTGACATAAAGCGTAGCAATGTTTTCTTAGGTCAGTCTCCCAAGACCAAAGAAATAAAAGCAAAAATAAACAAATGGGACCTAATCAAACATATAAGCTTTTGTACAGCAAAGGAAACCGTAAACAAAATGAAAAGACAACCTACAGAATGGGAAAAAATATTTGCAAATGATGCAACCAATCAGGTAACCTACTCTTAAAAAAATTCCTTTGAAATTTCTTTGAAATAAATTCCAAAGAATTTATCCTATAGACATATTCAAACATGTGCAAAATAACATATGTACAAGAGATTCTATGACAACACTGTTTGATATAGCAAAGACTGAAAACAACCCACATGTTCATCAATAGATGACTGGTTAAATAAATTGTGGTATATCCATCCAATGAAATATGCTGCAGCTATAAAAATTAATGACGATTCTCTTGCTGTAACAATATGGAATGCTTTCAAATGTTGAGTCTAAAAAAACCACACAAGGTGCAAAATTGTGTGAAGTGTATACTACCATGTATATCAGGGGAGGGGAATATCTACACATATATTTATTTACATATACATAAAATACTTCTGGGAGTATATTTAAAAACTGATAGTATTGTTTGCTTCCAAAACAAAGAATTGGATGGTGGAGGAATGGAATGAAAGCCCTTTTGTAATTTTTGAATATTTTAATCATGTGGATGTATTTCCTATACAAATAAATAAGTAAAATTTAGATTAAAAAAAGACACCCTAGACTGAGCATCCACAGCTCTGATCACTGGTTCTATCTCAGTCCCTGTGGACTTAGGTCATCTCCTCTGTGGCTCATTTTTCCCTTCAAAGACTAAGGAAGTTAGACTGGCAAATCTCTAAGGTTCCCTCTAATTGTAGACTTTCAGGCATGTGTAAGAAATCATAGCCTCACAGAAAAAATAGAATAATACTTTTCTGCATTTCACATATAAAGCTTAATGGTGGCTCTGGCCAACACAATTGTGATTCATTTTTCATAATCACATAGCAAAAGCCCAGATCCTATGCAAACAGTCCCAATCTCTTCTACAAACACATGGCAACAACATGGTCTTTATGGAAACTGGAAGTATCCATGCAGAGCCCCTGTAACCACATGTCAAGCCAGCAGGTGCCTGGACTGTCCAACTCAGGACTGCTGAAGGCAGGTAGTTCTCACTTTTTAACGCAGCCCAGTTAAGGAATGTCAAAGACCCCTAGATCCATCCACCTCACCCATTCTCACTATAATATACATCTGCTTCATTCAATACAGAAGTATGCTGGTTTATATCTGTGCATACACAACTCAGTGCTGCATATACAACTTAGTGGTTGGCATACACAAATATATACATAATGTATATATAATACATATATTTATGTAATAACACATATTATATGTATTTACCTTAAGGTAAGCTCGTATATACTAACATATGTGTGTGTATATATATATATACATATACATGTATATTTTTTATATATATATATGCACATATATATTACCTTAAGATAGTAATTTACCTTAAAGTCTGCTTAAGATGAAAAGTAAGGACCAAGAATAAATTTGTTGCAGATAAGCAACTGTAAGGTTAACCAAACAACTCACAACACTCTAATAGTCATTTATAATTGCAAAACAAAACAGCACCAACTAAAAACCATACCATACTCAAGATGATATCATACAGGGATGACGTAGGGATAACTTTCTCCTTGATACCATGGGAACTGCAACCATCCACAGGTGAGTAAGTGCAACAGGAATTTTGTAAACTTGCCAAGAACTACATAGTAGCCAGGCTCTTTAGCCACAAATGTACTGAATGAGAGCCCTCTAGTTACCTGGCAATTCTCCTTTATGAAAGCCAAATTTTAGTCAACTTTAAAAACTCATTTAATAGATTATTGGTAATTAGCTCTTACTCATAACCTAAAAATGAAAGTCTACAGAACATATCACTTGCCTCCATTTTCCTCATTTGTAAAACAGTAACAATATTTATTCTACCTTGCAAGATTACTTTGAGGATCAAATGATAAAAAAAGGTTGTAATAATATTTTATATACTGCAATGGGGTTGATATCGTTTGCAGACATAACTTATTATTATTAAATCCTAAAATGGCCCTGGCTGCAATAGCCATGCACCCTTGAGCTGCTATGGACAATCACTGTTGAATTGTTAAAGGTCTCAAAGCCTCCTGGAAGACCAAGGAATTTTGACAAACATTAATGTTTAGCTGAGTAACTGAAATTAAAGTTATTAATAAAACATTGTTTAGAAAACTATATATTGAGGGTGAACTGACAGATTTATACAATCAGCATATATTTAATTAATATAAACAAACTTCCTAACAAGGGTGGTTTGCTGGTGCACTCCATCTCTAGTTTCTGATAAACAACTGTTGAGGAAGCAAAAGGAGCCAAATTTTCACATTCTCTGCTTGGGAAATATGCCCTGTAGATATTTAATAACACATTCTGCTTTCTTGAAATCATTATATTAGTATATACAAACTTACCTTCAGGATCTGTTTTAATTACAAATGTGTCATGCATAAAACATGTGGAATCTTTTCAACATGTTCATTATCCTCTGCCCCATTCTTCAATTCACAAGGCAAGTTTAATTGTGGTATATTCATCAATGCTCCTTTAGTCTTAAGATTTCTACAGATATAGTTCAGCTGAAATTTATAGAAAACAGTCCTCTGGCAGGTTACCCCTGATTGGGTTCCACTTGAGAGGACAGTATTAATCAGTGCACTGGAAAACACACAGGCACCAAAGCCACATTAAATCTATGCGCCATCCCACAGGGCTCTGATTATGGAAATAGATTCACATATTTTAGTGACAATATTAGCAGCCACAATTCTTTCTCAAATGAAACCTGAAGCAAACACACAGATTAGCACCAGTTTAACATTTTTTAAAACTTTGTTTTTAAGCGGGCTTCGGAGGAAATGATTACAGCCTTCCTGCTTACTTATTCTCCCTACTTCACTAGCATAACATGAGCTTAATTAGATTATGTTGAGGTTATTTGCTCTTCTGAAGTCTGAGTTTCTATGAATATTGAATCATTAAATAATTGCAGTGGAAACATTAAAAAAAAAACCTTTTCCCAAATCAAAAGAGATTCAAGAAATCCCAAGCTACCTAAGGCTAGAGAGACTGAATTGTAATTAGTTGGTAGAAACACTAATATTTATTTGAGACAATGGACCCGAAGTTGATTCTCAGATGAGGAGCTTAAAATAAAAAGCCCTAGATTGTGAAAATAAAGAGGTAAACTAGTAAAGAAAGCTAGAGAACTTCAGGAGAAAAACAAAAGTAAGAACTTGTTAGAATTGGATGGTGGTGTTAAACACTGAGGACATCATAGGTGATTTTTTATAATAAGGGTTAGGTGCCCTGAGGAGAGAGGGTCTAATTGAATTGGCATTCAAGTGGCTGAAAGGAAAGCAATTTTGACCAGCCACCAAAAAGTGGTTTTGAGACCCAGATAAAAGAAAAACAAAAAAACTTTCTCTCCCAATAAGGAAAGATGAGACCAGAGAGAAATAGCTCTGCCCTTATACTAGAGCAATTGTTTTCTTTCCCGTTGCGGAGCACAGGCTCCGGACGCGCAGGTTCAGCAGTCATGGCTCACGGGCCCAGCCGTTCCACGGCATGTGGGATCTTCCCAGACCGGGGCACGAACCCGTGTCCCCTGCATCAGCAGGCGGACTCTCAACCACTGTGCCACCAGGGAAGCCCGAGCAACTGTTTTGTATCCTTTTTTCCAAGACACTTGACAGATGATCAAATGATGTTTCCATTTAAGACATATACCCCACAAGCACACACACACACACACACACACACACACATACATACACACACAAAAACTAGGACGTGCAATTTTTCACCATATTTCATCCTTCTCTCTTCAACTCTAGAATTGTTAATGTGCGACTGTACCATCTTTTTGGGATAAGTACTCTAATGTGTGGGGAAAGTTAAATTATTCATTACTTGGAATATACCTTATGATTTAGACACCTCAGGCTGTTACCATACCAGAGCAGAGAGTAAGACAAATTAGGAAGGGCAACTGGAAATTCCTAGAGAAAGCCAAAGTATCTGTCCACTTGTCAACAAGCTCATGGGAGCCCACAGGTTAAAAGACTCTCTGGATCTGAGCCCCATCACTCGTGACCAGTCCTCCACACCAGGAGTCAAGACATCTCTATGGAAGTCACACTGCCTTCTATTTTAAGGGTAGGAAATTAGAATGAATAAAATCCAATCCAAATTTTTTAAATTATAACTTATGAATTTTAAATTTTGGAAATCTTTGAGAACCTATAAGCTCACAACTACCCCCCACCCTACCAACCAACATAGAATTTTCTTAAAAATACTCTATAAAGAATAGATTGTGGGGCTTCCCTGGTGGCACAGTGGTTGAGAGTCCGCCTGCTGATGCAGGGGACACGGGTTCGTGCCCCCGTCTGGGAAGATCTCATATGCCGCGGAGCGGCTAGGCCCGTGAGCCATGGTTGCTGAGCCTGCACGTCCGGAGCCTGTGCTCCGCAACGGGAGAGGCCACAACAGTGAGAGGCCCGTGTACTGCAAAAAAAAAAAAGAATAGATTGTGAAAACAAAAAGTTGGCCACCCAGGTTACTTGCTTGTGATTTGGATCTGGTTAAAAAGTATGAAACTAGGGAATTCCCTGGTGGGCCAGTGGTTAGGACCCAGTAATTTCACCACCAGAGCCCGGTTCAATCCCTGGTCGGGGAACTAAGATCCCACAAACTGCACAGCACAGCCAAAAAATAAATTAGTTAATTAATTAAAAAAAAAAATAAAAATATGAAACTAAAAACCCACCACAGGGTATTGAAATATACAGAGAAAAATCTTTCTTATCTTTTAGGAAGCTTATTTCATGTACATCTCTCCCTTCCTGAGATGCAGTACTTATTGTCATCCCTCTTCAGACTGGCATTGACTCACATACTCCCAGCAAGCTTATTTAATTGTTCTGCTTTGTCTTATCTCTCCAATTAGATTGCAAATTCCAGATGATCATGACTGTACTCTTCTCAGCCCTTTGGGCAACACTAGGTACCAAGAAGCCATCCTGCTAAATTCTTATATGATTAATTAATTAAGCAAATTTAATTAATCCCTACATTTCTCTAACATTGTTTTCTTGCCATCTATTATTTTTTGTTGTTTTATTTAAACGTAATTACAATTAAAGTAAAACAAAATAAATATGTGTGTGAGTGTATATAATACCTAAAGGCAACTGGCGGATGTCATAAAATTAAGGAAAATATGTCTACCTTTAATCAGATACATCATCAAAAACTAAATATACTTTTAATCTTCAACAGCAACTGCTTTTAGCATGGGAATGTTGGTGAGCTCTTAGAATAAATAAACCAAAATGCACATCTGAATATCAGGAAATTTTTTGTCCTACATATTAAACTCCTAATAACACAAGTTGTGTTTATTTTAATATATCATTCTAACGGTTTCCTTTTATATTAATTTTACTATTGAAAGTTATCTTCTTACATCTAGAGTCACTTCCTTAAAGAAATCTTTTATTTCAATAAGTCTGAGAAAATATAAATCTAAGCAACACAACTTGTAACTTAATTTATAGAGACCTGCATTTACAGTCACATTATTAAATTCAGAATTAAAGATGAGCAGTGCCTAATTGTAAGTCCCTGGCTAGTTTTGCAGAAATCCCAACCTAGAGGACAGCACAAAAGCCAGCAACTTGATTTCTCATGTTTTGTTCATTACAGAGAAAATTACAATGAGGAAAATAAATCAACAAAAAGTCATGTGTAAGTAATTTGAATTCCTCAAGGAACAGAGGACAAATATTAGGTCGGAGCACTGGTTCTCACCCCTTGCTGAAAGTTGAAACCCCACAGCTTCTAAAAAATACCAGTGCTTGAGGGCTTCCCTGGTGGCGCAGTGGTTGAGAGTCCACCTGCCAATGCAGGGGACACGGGTTCGTGCCCGGGTCCGAGAAGATCCCACATGCCGCGGAGTGGCGGAGTGGCTGGGCCCGTGAGCCATGGCCGCTGAGCCTGCGCATCCGGAGCCTGTGCTCCACAATGGGAGAGGCCACAACAGTGAGAGGCCCGCGTACCAAAAACACAAACAAACAAATAAAAAAATACCAATGCTTGGGCCCCAGCCCCAGAGATTCCAATTTACTTTGTCTGGGAGAGTCCCAGGCATCTGTAGTTTTAAAAGTTCCTCAGATGATTTTAATGTACAGCCAGAGTTGAGAACCATTATGTTAAATGATACAAGATTGCAAATAAGATCTCTTAAAAAAAAAAAAAAATTCTTACATTTTCCCTCTGTCTACTTCCAGCGCTAATTCAGGTAAGTTTGAACTGCCCATTAAGTAGAGCCTGCTTTATATGGAATTAAAAATCAACATACACACACACATCAACCTGTAGGTTTCTCATGAAAACCATCTGTCAAAATTATGCTTTGTGTAGATACAGCCAAAATTGTAAAGACTAAGTTTATAAATAATGTTAATTAACTCTTTAATTCTATTGTAACTCCATGGACACTTTTGGTCTGAAGTGATAAAAGCTAAATCAATCTAATTTAAGTGAAAGAAAAAGGGAGAGTGGATTTATCAGCTAATAACTGCAAAGGACCGTAATAGATCCAGCATTACCCACACTAGATCCAAGGCCCAAACAATGTCACCAAGACCTGCTTTCTCACTCTGTCTCATACTCCCTTGCTCCCATTCTTAGCTCTGCTTCCCTCTAGATGTTGGTCTCCTTCTCTCTGTCAATGAGCATCCTCCAAGTGACAGGAGCCCCACTTCGCATCTTTGCAGAAACCTTACCCAAAAGGCAAAAGATGGTCTTTCCTGCTCCTCCAGAAGAAAAGTCCCAGAAATTGACTCTGATTGACCTGAATTGGATCACAAGCCCATGCTAAAAATCCCAAAATATTATCTATATACAAGTATATCACTTGACAACCAAACTGTGTTTTAAAACATTAACAGGGGGGCTTCCCTGGTGGCTCAGTGGTTGAGAGTCCACCTGCCGATACAGCGGACACGGGTTCGTGCCCTGGTCCAGGAAGATCCCACATGCCGCAGAGTGGCTGGGCCCGTGAGCCATGGCCACTGAGCCTGCGCGTCCGGAGCCTGTGCTCCACAACGGGAGAGGCCACAACAGTGAGAGGCCCGCGTACCACAAAAAAAAAAAAAAAAACATTAACAGGAATGGACATAGGAAAGAACTAGAGAGATTAAAAGACCAATCTGGAGAACTCTATGTTTGTCTGGAACAAAATACACCTTACAGGAGATATTGTAGTTGAATTACAGAAATAGTCAAAGGTCATATCAAGAACAGACTTTTATCTTAAAGGGATGAACTTGATTTTTATTCTGAGAGCTAAGAGGGCCACAAAAGGATTTCAGCAGCAGAACGAGATGATCAGATTTGTTTTAGGAAAATTACTTTGGCATGTAGGAATAGATTGAACAGAATGCATTTTAAAAACAGAAACCAGTTAGAAAGATATTGCAGCTATCCACATGAAAAGACATCTAAACTTATACTAAGGCAACAGTAAAACAAAAACAGGAAATGGACTCGAGATTTTAAGGAGGTGATATCAACATCAAACTAAATTGTATATGGAGTATTCAGAAAGGGAGAGGATACAGAATGACTCAGTGATTTCTGGCTTGGGAAACTTGGAAGAAAGTGATGCTATTCACTAAGAGAATTCAGGAATAGAGGTAGATTTGGAAGGAGTAGATTATAAATTCAGTTTAACATATTAAATTAGAGTTATCTATAGGATCAAAATGGAGATCAATTCTATACTATAGAATAGAATATACTATAGTATAGAATTCTATACTATACTATACTATACATTCACTGAAAGATCAACTTTAATTGTGAAGCCAATTGTGTTAGATAATTAGTGTATAACTACATTAAAGTCACTTCTCAGGACAAAGGCAGAACTAAGAGCAGTGAGCAGGATGGGGAGTCATCTATTTTTAATAAATATGGAGTTGAGAGGGGTTTAGTATGTAATCCCAACCAGAATGGTGTAAAAGGTATTCTACCTCATGGCATGAGCCCCAAAGGAGGTCCAGCGTGAGAGGAGAAACAAAGATTTTTGAAGTGGTTAGTGAGGGCAAATGGATGCTGACCCCGCCTCACTCCTTCCCAGATCTGTGGTTTGTAGCACTGAAGAGGAGTGTGGTCACTTGGCCAAGATGCTAAGGGAGTGGGAACTCTGGTGGAAAGCCAGGTGATCTAGTTTAGATTTCTTTCTTTTTGGCTCTCCAGTATCCAAACCAGGGCTTGGCCTTGGGAGGAAAAAAGAAAAGAAGCCAAAAAGGAGCAGTCTCTCCTTCCCCCGGCCCCTGAAAAGAGGGTTTGTGACCCAGGTTCAGCCAATTCCATGGCCCACACTCCCCCTGGAGGCGGTCACGTAAGCGTGCAGCCAACCTGAGAAATTGTTCACGGCAGAGGTAGCAGTGGTTTTTTGTTGGTGGTGGGGTTTTTTTGTTTTGTTTTGTTTTGTTTTGTTTTAGGAAAGTCCTAACTTTTTTTTTAAGGTTATACTCCATTTATAGTTATTATAAAATATTGGCTATATTCCCCATGTTGTACAATACATCCTTGTAGCTTATTTTATATCTAATAGTTTGTACATCTTAATCCCCTACCCTATATTGCCCCTTCCCTCCTCCCCACTGGTAAACACTAATTTGTTCTCTAAATCTATGAGTATGCTTCTTTTTCATTATATTCACTAATTTGTTGTATTTTTCAGGTTCCACATATAAGTGATATCATCACAGTATTTGTCTTTCTCTGTCTGATTTATTTCACTTAGCATAATGCCCTCCAAGTCCATTCATTTTGATGCAAATGGAAAAATGCCTGAGTAGTATTTTATATATATATATATATATATATATACCAAATCTTTCTTTATCCATTCATCTGTTGATAGATACTTAGGTTGTTTCCATATCTTGGAAATTGTAAATAATGTTGCTATAAACATTGGGGTGCATGTGTCTTTCTGAATTAGTGTTTTTGTTTTTTTTCAGATATACACCCCAGAGTGGAATTGCTGAGTCATAGGGAAGTTCTATTTTTTGTTTTTTAAGAAATCTCCATACTGTTTTCCACAGTGGCTGTACCAATTTACATTCTGCTCCATTGATCTATGTGCCTATTTTTGTGCCAGTACCATACTGTTTTGATGACTGTGGCTTTGTATATAGTCTGAAATCAGGGAGACACAGATAGCAGTTTAAATAACAAGTAGGATGTGAGGCATATTGTAAACATTAAGTATTCTAACATATGATATCTCCTAAGCATCAATAGGGTAGAAAAGGATTTCCAATACTCACTTCATGCCCAAAGGCAACATTTTCTATCATGTGAATGTATTCTGTTGTCTGCTCTAATTTGACAATTTGGGTGAGGGAGGTGGCAGGGAATGGAGAGGTATGACAATTTGAAAAACAACAGCTGGTATAACTGTAAACATAAAATGTCTTGGTATTTTTTAACTCTAAAATATTAATTTCCACATATATTTTATTATTAGCTTCAGAGTATGGATGGCTGAGAGTCCAGTGGTAACAGTGATGGAGGTTGTGACTCAGTGGCAGCCCCCTAAACAAACTGACCCAGTGCCTGTGATTCCAGCTGTAGCTGCCCAGTTTCCCTTGGCTCCTGCCTGTTACCTGAAAACTGGGTTTGCCTCTCTTGGGGGGTGTAGAGCCAAAAGACACAACCAAGACAAAGAGTGGGAGAAGGAAGGATTTATCACTTGCAGCAAGTAAGGAGAACATCAGGGATATTTCCCAAAGTAGTGTCTCCCCAAACAGCAAAACTGGGGAAATTTTAAGCTAAGGGTACATGCATATCCATGAATGGGCTTGAGCAGAGTAGAATTCAGCATAGTATTGGGGCAAAGGTTGACAGAGTCCAGACTCTAGTTGACTGAAGTCATGAGGGTCAGCAAAGGTCAACATCATCATTCCTTAGGTTCCAATTAGTCTGGTGGTTGAGTGCAAGAGGAGGTTTAGATCTTATAAAAAAAAGCTCAAGAATATGCTTCAGGCTAATCTTTACCTTTTAAACAGGACTGGAAGTCTTTACAACTGATTTATTGTCTCCAATATGGTTAAGTTATTTCCCTGGCCTGTTTGTTCTTACATTGATTTGTTCCCTTAAAATCATTAACTACTGAGACTTATTCTTCTGCAAGGGCAAGCACTATGGCCAGGCTTAGATCACAAAATGGCTTAGACCTAAAATGGCTTTTCTTGTCAAGAAAGTTATGTCTGGTTCATTTCCTCCAGGGACCCACCACCCTATCTGCATACATGCCCATTTTCTGAGACTGGTTCTCAATCCTTCCCATTACTAGATATCTTTGCAATGAATTCCTTTTCTTCTTAAGTTAACCGAAGTTGGTTTCTGTTGTTTGCAACCAAGCAACTCTAATAGTAAGGGTAACAAGTACTTTCAGAGGCAGAATGAAGGCTGTACTTTCAGAGGCAGAAGAATGCTAAAGTCCCTGGCTCTCTTAAGACCCCTAGATTGTAGTATTAGAAGTGTCACAGAGTTTCTAGACATAAAAGCAAAAGTTCAAAGGAGAAAAGTGATGTAACAAAATGAAAATTAAAATATTTCTATGTCAGAATATACCATAGCTAAAATTAAAAGGCAAACTAAAAGAGTACATAAGAAAATGTCAAGGTGTCCTGGGCTTTCCAAAATTAGGAATATCTCCCTTCACTGGTCAAGACCGTGTGTTGGTTGTTTTGCTCCCCATAAGAAAGAAATTATATGAGACAAAACTTGGCAAAAGATTTTAGTCTCTATTTCTTATTAAATGCAGGGTCTTGTAGTACTTCAGCCTGCACAGTTCCTACCCTCTGCCTGAAGGTAAGATTCCACAACCAGGTAGACATTCCTGGGCTTTAGAGATGGTGAAACTCCCTTGGCAATGAGCTTCTTGGTCAAGTGACAGAGGGATGGTCCTTGACCTTGACAGTTAAGTTTCCATGGGTGTGTCTACAGTCTTATCAAGGCAGGGCAGAGGATGGAGGGGGAAGTAGGGAGGGGATAATGCTCCCATCCCATTAATTGTTTCACTCAGGCAAGAAGTTACAATTCCAACTGCATATCTACTTATAATTTTCCTTCACCTTACATGGGCTACCGAAAGAAACGTACATAAGGCAAACAACCATGATTGCTAACTGAAGGGTTTTTAGCAGATGAGTAGAACATCCATGTTTTCTTGTGATGATTACATAGCCCATCTCTGGGAAGGGCACAAAGACAAGGGTCACCTCACCTACACAAAGAAGGCATGGTCACACTCTAGTCTCCCATCTGCTTCCCATGAGAAGGAAAAATTATTTCACAGGCATCAGATCTCATGGAGGAAACTGTCCTGAGGTTCTTCCAATCCATATAAAATCACTTTGTCTCTACACCTTGGACTCTCACATCTTGGATTCAGCTTCACTCCCACAGCAGTAAAATTACATCCGACTTATTATGATAATTAATACGTTGAACTTCAACAAACTCAGTTTTGAAACTATGGAATCCTTTTCCATGACAGGCAGCCCTGTTAACCTGGATGATCCAGCATGTAGAAGGTCCAAATGGCAAGTGGAAAAGCTGGCAAAGAGAGCAGTGAAGGGATAGCTTGAGAGGAAAGAGTTGCAGCACAGAGCCAGGCTGGAATAACCACACTGGAAAGGGCACAGGCCTAAAGGGGTTGACATTTCAGGGACATCAAAGATGACAGAGCTGAGAGGCAAAGTGAGATTAACTAGTTACTGTTCTGACTGGGATGCATCACGTTACTGTGCTGAGACAGAAGAGTATATTGTGTGTTGCCTTTACTAAAGGCAGAAATCTCTAACCTACAGAGGATTGATCTGATCTGGACTCTGAATTGAACACTGGTTTAAAAAAAATTTTTTTTTTATGTTTTAGCAAATTATAGCTGCTAGTAGACTGAGTTGCCCGGTGAGGGTGAGGCCCATATCACAGTGGAAGTAACCAGAATTCTGGTGACCTTTTAGGGAAGCAGAGTAAAATGACATCAAGGCGATGCTCTGTCCTCATACTCAAACTCACAGGACTCCTGTTCTACTTTTATCTTTACACATAATTTTTCAATCAATTTGCTTCTATTCTGTACTCTATAAATCTGGCACTTATAAACTGTAAGCCCAGGAGGCCAAGGACTGGGTCTGCTTGTTCCATACCATAACCCCAGCACGGTCCCTGATAGGTAGGTATATAATATATATTTGAACTAATAAATTAATTACACTGTTGACCCAAGTGCCAAGCACTCTATCATATCTCCCACTTTTTCAAGATGTACTGAAAAAAGTCAAGAGAAAACATCTAAAATAGTCTCATGTCATTTTTTAGGCCCTTTTTCTTGGGTATGAGCAAAACTATTATGTCACAGATTAAGGACTTAAAGCAAATTCTAACAATCGAAATTACAAGTAGGATACTTAGAATATTATAAAAATAAAGTATATCAATACATGAAATCTTCTAGGTTTCACTGAGGTGGGCACAAGTTCCGGATATTCATTTCCCTATGGACACTTCACCTCCATCAGGTGAATGCATACTCTGCTATATTTAGATAGGGGGTAGTAGTGGGAAGTGGGTGGTACATGACTATCAGAACAGCAGCAGTTGTATAATTTTACACAGAAATGTCTTGACATTTATAGAAGAAAGTTTTCTAAAATATTAAATTCCACAGATATTTCAGCAATAAACTATGAAACATTAAAAAAATGACATGAAAAATTTGAATGGTGACGTAAGAAATTCAGTAAAATCGTAAAGTATATTTTGTATAATAACAATTCTTAACAATATATGTCTTTTAGCAAATGTTTATGAATACCTTAGAGAAATGGGGTACAGATTTGTAGCCCTTAAATATTTCAGAAAATAATTACTTCTAAGTACAAAACAAATTGACTAATATTCCCCTACTATTGTAAGTTACTTACTTTAGCAACTTTAAATTGTTTGTAAACTATACATTTACAATTGAGCTAATAATATAGAACAGCTTGTGGAGTTATGCAAATCATTAACTTTCCCCAGTTACTAAATATGTAAGAAAGCTATTTTACTTGGAAAGGATTTTCTCCCATGAAGAAAGTAAGAGCATCCAGTCTTACAGTAATCTGCCCATCCTTAGGTCTTCCAATCTTTCTGTTCCACTGAAATGTCTTTTCTCAGGAAAGCCATGAAGGTTATTGAAAAATTATATCTTCCTTAATATTTCTGCAGTTCTGAATCCTCTGCTAATCCCCTCCTTCCGGAAAACTTTCTCTCTTTCATTTGGGGAGAAAGGAGAACTGGGTTTGAGACCTAACTCTGCCTGTAGGTATAACAAGTCACTTAACCTTTCTGTGCCACATAAATAAAAGAGGAATACCGATATCCTATAGGATTGTTGTGAGGAAAAATAAGACCCTGTAGGTAGTAGTCCTTGGTAAACTGTGAAGTTATAGAGACACATTCATGTATTATATTTAGCAAGTAAAATTTCTGCTCACTCTGTCAAAGCTCTCTCTTCCCTCCATTCACCTTCAACTTTAATGCCAACATCTCCAATCCAGCATTAAACATAAACTTATTGAGTTCCTACCATATAATAAAGCACTGTGAGAAGAACTAAAGAGCCATAAAGGAATAGTCAAGAGGAAGGAGAAAATCGTATGGGCTCAGCTGTCCCATTGTATTTAATAGAATAGAACAACCTTGAGACATGTTGTATACAAGCATAATCAAAATGCTTGACATTTTTTTAACCTAAGGTTTTTTTCTCGTTTTCCTTTCTTTACATTCGTTCACTTGCTAAATTTCAAGAACGCCAAGAAAGGAAAAATATATTTTTTTAATTAAAAGCTTTCAGAGCTGAACTTACTATAGAACACTGTACCCTTGGAAACAATGAACCATCCTTCCCATTAATACATTTAAAATCATAGCGTGATGTAATAACAAAAATACTATATTTCTTAGTCTTAACAAATGGAAAGGTTGACAAAATCTCTCAAGTTCCTGATTCCTCCACTGACTGCCTAACCTCATCAGAGATCCTTGGGAGCATGTTTCTGGTCCTAAGCCCCTGAGACCTCTCCTACCCAGGTGAGCCTAGACGGACCATGAGTAATGCAAAGACTCCTTCCAAGGCTAGAATTGTACGCTCCACTCATCCTCTGTACTTTACCCTAGTGCCTGCTAAGCTTTCAAAGGATGAAAGTGAAAGGGGAGGTAGACCTGGGCCCTTCTTACCATCATATTGGAGAGAAAAGAAGGGCAATGAAAAGGAAGGGAAGGAAAAGGGAGAGGAAGAGATACAAAATAGATGCCCACTCCCCACAAAAATCATGCAGAAAAAAGCACTTTTAACCTCCTTATACTTCCCTCTGAAACTTTCCCCTTTATGCCAATTTCCACCCCACAGTCTAGCTGTATGCACCTGAGGACTCCATTAAATAGCTCAGTTACTTTTCCCTAGAAGGCAGGGACGAGCAAGTGTGGTTCCTTGAGCCCACACAGAGTAAAGAGTAAGTCTCTACATTATCAATTTAACCATTTCAATCATGTTTTCTTTTATGAAACTCAGTCCTGAATTTGTCAAAATGATAAAAAACCATTCCCAATGGAGGAAATTTAAGTGTTTTTTTTAATTTGCATGCATATTTTATTTGGACCTGCCCATATCTGCTATGTCTATTAAGCTCTTATTTTTAGCTTCATTTTTGGTGAGCTAAGAGAACACAAACCTCTCCCCATCGAATGGCCTGAGTACCTCTCAAACTCAACTTTAATGAGCTGAATTGGGTCAAAATACATGTAAAGATTGGCCTTTGGAGAATAACTGTTACCAAGATGATATCAATAGAGAGAAAACTCCACATGTAATCCTACTGAAACCATACTTTATCAGAGCTAAAAGGAACCCTGGATTTCATCAACTCGAGTGCTTTATGAAATGGGTTCTGTACTGTAGTGGAGGAGCTTGGGAATTACTGAGAGATAAAGGGACAGCTTAATGCACAGGACTCTGCTGCCCCTTCTCATCCCACCCCTAACTTTCACCTCTATCTTTCTTTTGAGAAAGATATGTTTCCATTGTTAAATATAAATTTGAAAAACAAAAGACCCCTCATTTTATGAGTAAGTAACAGTCCAGGGAGATAATTTGTCCAAGCTGCTTAATGGCATAGCCAGTTCAGAACACAGGTCTTCCCATTCCATGATACTATACTGCCTCCTCTCCAAAAACAACAGAATCCACTACACAGAGACAGAGAGAAGCTGTGCGCACTTAACATATTTTTTTGGTAACTCAAATTCCTTTTTTTGTTGTTTACAAAATACTACTTATGAAAAAAATCAATTTGAGAGTCTGAGTTGATAAAGTAACCATTAGTCACATGTGGCTATTTAAATTTAAATTTAAATCAATTAAAATGAAATAAAATGAAAATTCCAGTTCCTCAGTCCACTAGCCATATTTCAAGCACTTGAGGGCTCCACATGACTACTCTGTTGACAGCACAGATATAGAACAGTTCCAGTGCCACTGCTACAGAAAGTTCTATTGGAAAGGAATGGTGTCGACAATATCTCAGCATGCCTAAACAGAACAGCACTTGATTCGTGTGTCACAAATGCCACCAAGAGACGTTAATCACCTCAATTCAGTATTATAATCCCTTTCAAAGAAGAATAGGGCAAGATGCACATTTCACTCCCCACTTTCTTCCATTTAGCTAAGAGTTCAATTGTACGTCATACATAAACGTTGGAATTTATCCTGTCACAATGGAACACAGAGTCAGTCATGTTCAAGGAGAAAGTTTATATATGGGAAAAATGATTGTTCAACTCATTGCTAATATCTTTCCTAAATATAATTTTCATATGAAGCAAATAAAAAATGGAAATAACATTATCAAGGTTTTTTTTAATAGGGTTAGGTGAGGAATCTAGGAACTCTATGTTGATACTTTATTATTAAGCATTCTCCACAAAATCAATCCACAAATTAGAGTTGGTTTTTTATAATTTAAGAGGAAATTCCTAGAGTAAGATTTATTTGAAGGTTACATACCTTTTTGACAATACTCCAAAGGACCATAAAACATTTGAGGAAATAATATTACCATTGTAAAGCAAGGATACTCCAATAAAGATGTAAAAAAAATAATAATAATATTACCATTAAAAAGATTTCAGAAAAAAATGTGGAAACCCCCCCCCCCAAAAAAAAAAAAAAAAAAAAAAAAAGATTTCACTTTAATGTTGGGCCTGGTCCCAAGATAAGTCAAATTGCTTCAGAAATTCTTTGGGAGCATAGTAAAAGATAAATTAGTTCTTTTAGAATCAAGAGCATCTTAAAATGAAAAAGAAGGACTCTAAGATAAAAATGATATTAAAGATAGAAAGAAGGGTACCTGGGAATTTTACAGCAAGTCCTCATTTCCTGACATTACTAAGTATTACTTAAAGGTAAACATAAAGCTTAGCACCTTTGCTTTTCTTGCTGGAACTCTTAACAAATATCACAGTTACCTTTCTTACTAAACAAGGAAACAGCCATTATTTAATACTTTCTTTTAAAACACAGTCAGGGGCTTCCCTGGTGGCACAGTGGTTAAGAATCTGCCTGCCAATGCAGGGGACACAGGTTGGATCCCTGGTCCGGGAAGATCTCACATGCCATGCCGCGGAGCAACTAAGCCCATGCGCCACAACTACTGAGCCTGCGCTCTAGAGCCCATGCTCTGCAACAAGTGAAGCCACGACAATGAGAAGCCCGTGCACTGCAACGAAGAGTAGCCCCCGCTTGCCTCAACTAGAGAAAGCCCATACGCAACAAAGACCCAACACAGCCAAAATTAAAAACAAACAAATAAATAAATTTATTTTTAAAAAAATAAGTCAGAATTATGATCTGGTATTACAATATGGAAATGCCCATTCTAGGTAATGTTCTTATTAAAGTATGTAGGGCAGACTTCCTATGCACCTTAGTGGTTATAAGATTATATATAACCATAAAGACTCCATCAAAAAAAACTGTTAGAACTAATAAACAAATTCAGTAGAGTTGCAGGATACACAATCAACACATAAAGATCATTTGCATTTTTATACAATAATAACAAACTATTGGAAAGAAAAATTAAGAAAACAGTCCCATTTATAATAGCATCAAAAAGAATAAAATACTTAGGAATAAATTTCACTAAGAAGGTAAAAATTTTTTATGCTGAAAACTATAAGATATTGATGAAAGAAATTGCAGAATACACAAATGTAAAGATATCCCATGCTAATGGATTAGAAGAATTAATACTGTTAAATAGCCCATATTACCTAAAGCAATCTACAGATTCACTGAAATCCCTATCAAAATTCCAATGGCTTTTTTCACAGAAATAGAAGTACAATCTTAAAATGTATATGGAACCACAAAAGACTCTGAATAGCCAAAGTAACCTTGAGAAGGAAGAATAAAGCTGATTTCCTGATTTCAAAGTATATTATTTCAAAGCTAGAGTAATCAAAAGAGTATGGTATTGGTACAAAAACAGACACATAAACAAACAGAACAGAATAGAGAGCCCAGAAATAAACTCATACATACACGGTTAATTAATTTATGACAAAAAAACAAAGAATATACAATGGGAAAATACAGTCTCTTTAGTAAATGTTGTTGGGAAAACTAGAAAGCCACATGCAAAAGAATGAAACTGGACCCATATCTTACACCATACCTAAAAATCAACTCAAAATGGATCAAAGACTTGAATGTAAGACCTAAAACAATAAAACTCCTAGAAGAAAACAGAGGGGGTAACCTCTTTGACAATGGCCTTGGCAATGATTTTTTTTAACTTGACACCAAAAGCAAAGGCAACAAAAGCAAAAATAAACAGAGGGACTACAGTAAACTAAAGAACTTCTGCACAGCAAAGGAAACCATCAACAAAATGAAAAGACTAGTGAAGTCAGTCAGAAAAAGAAAAACAAATATCGTATATTAACGCATATATATGGACTCTAGAAAAACAGTACTGATGAACCTACCTGCAAGGCAGGAAAACAGACGCAGACGTAGAGAATGGACTTGTGGACATGGGGAGAAGGGGAGGGTGGGAAGAATTGAGAGAGTAGCATTGACATATATACACTACCATGTGTAAAATAGATACCTAGTGGGAAGCTGCTGTATAGCACAGGGAGCTCAGCTCGTGCTCTGTGATGACCTAGAGGGGTGGATTGGTGGGGGCCGCGGGGGCAGTGGGAAGGAGGCTCAAGAGGGAGGGGATATATGTATACATATAGCTGATTCACCTTGCATTGTTCTAACACAATATTGCAAAGCACTTATACTCCAATTTAAAAAATAAACTTAAAATAAAATAAAATATCCATCTAATATCAAAAAAAAGAAAAAGAAAAGTTCTATGGAATGGGAGAAAATACTTGCAAACCACATGTCTAATAAGGGTTTAATAACCAAAATATACAAGGATCTCATACAATTCAAGAGCCAAAAAGCAACCAAATTTAAAAACAGGCAAAGAACCTGAATTGACCTTCTTCCAAAGAAAACCTATAAATGGGCATAGGTATATGAAAAGACGCTCAACATCACTAATCATCAGGGAAATGCAAATCAAAACCACAATGAGAGAACCCCCTGGCGGTCCAGTGATTAGGATTCTGGGTTTTCACTGTCAGGAGCCCAGGTTCGATCCCTGGTTGGGGAACTAAGATCCTGTAAGCCACGTGGTGCAGCCAAAAAAAAAAAAGCCCACAGCGAGGTATCACCTCACACCTGTTAGGATGCTTATTACCAAAAAGCTAAAAGATAACAAATGCTGGCAAGGATGTAGATAAGAAGGAACCCTTGTGCACTGTTGGTGGGAATGTAAACTGGTACAACCACTACGGACAACAGCATGGAGTTTCCTCTAGAAATTAAAACTAGAACTACCATATGATCCAGCAATCCCACTCTAGGTATATATACAAAGGAAGTGAAATCACTATCTTGAAAAGACATCTGTATTCCCATGTTCATTGTAGCATTATTCACAATGGCCAAGGTACAGAAGCAACCTAAATGTCCACTGATGAATGAATGGGTAAATAAAATGTTATATATATAACATATGTAATATATATATCAGAGAAAGACAAACACTGCATGGTATCACGTATATGTAGAACCTTTAAAAAAAAAAAAGTCAACTTATAGAAACAAAACAGAACAGTGATGGCCAGGGTCTGGGGATTAAGGGGGGTGAGGAAAATAGGGAAAGTCTGGTAAAGGATACAAATTTTCAGCTATAAAATAAATAAGGTCTTACTAGAGCATGAACTTGAGGATATGGGGAGGGGGAAGGGTAAGCTGGGACAAAGCGAGAGAGAGGCATGGACATATATACACTACCAAAAGTAGGGTAGATAGCTAGTGGGAAGCAGCCGCATAGCACAGGGAGATCAGCTCGGTGCTTTGTGACCGCCTGGAGGGGTGGGATAGGGAGGGTGGGAGGGAGGGAGACGCAAGAGGGAAGAGATATGGGAACCTATGTATATATATAACTGATTCATGTTGTTGTAAAGCAGAAACTAACACACCATTGTAAAGCAATTATACTCCAATAAAGATGTTAAATAAATAAATAAATAAATAAGGTCTAAGGATCTAATGTATAAATGGTGACTGTAGTTGATAATACTGTATTGTATAACTGAAATTTGCCTTTAATGTTTCCATCAACCTAAGGCACTCAAAAAACAAAAAGCCATTCAGGTTATATAGCAAATGAGGAAGAATAATAAGCAACTATCAATACAAAATGCAACAGCTCAAGTACAGAGAATGAGAAAATGAATAAAGGTTGAAAATTACTTACAGATGTCATAGAGATAAGATAAAACTTTATAATGAAAGCTACATTTTGGGAATTTCATGTAATGCAGTTAGAGGTATATTCTGGATATTCAGAGTTGTCATTTTATTGATCCTTAAATAATGTTTTTTTACTGTAGCTTAAAAGAAAACTAACTGAATTATTTTATCCACCTGTCTCTTTCATCAGGACAGATGATAGTTCCAGCTCTCATTGGTCTCAAGAAATATACCATATTTCTCAACATTCTAAGTTTATGGTATCTGTAGGTTGGCATTTCAATGACAGCATATACCATCTCACTCTAGAGACCAGAAAAAATGGGTACATGCTGATTAATTTCCATATTTGAACCAGAAACCTTTGTGCTAAAAGCAGCATATTCTGGCATTACTTAGAGCAACTGGCATAACGCCTGGTGGGAATGCCTGTGCACAGTGGACATTAAAGGGTTTATAATCTTGCCTAATTGGCCTTGAGTCCTAGTTCTGCCATTTACTAGCTGTGAGACCTTGGATCTCTCTTTCATCATCTGTAAAGCAGCAATAACAATAGCATCCTTTCAGGATTGTCGTGAGACCTAGAAATAATTACGTAGGTAGTGTATCTCTTATTTTTAAACTAGATTTCTTTTTTTTTTTTTTTGCGGTACGCGGGCCTCTCACTGCTGTGGCCTCTCCCGTTGCGGAGCACAGGCTCCGGACGCGCAGGCTCTGCGGCCATGCATGGCTCACGGACCCAGCCGCTCCGCGGCATGTGGGATCTTCTCGGACTAGGCACGAACCCGTGTCCCCTGCATCGGCAGGAGGACTCTCAACCACTGCGCCACCAGGGAAGCCCTAAACTAGCTTTCTTTATCAACATAAAATATTCTCACGGCAGAAGACAGTTGAACAGCACTTAGAAGGACAAAATGGCATTCATACTTGTTCATGTTGAAATAGGTTACTTCTGTTTCAGGCTAAGATAATCTCAGTTGTGTCGTTTCAAAGCAAATTCGTCCTTAAAATGTTTAGTGCATTTCCTTTCACTTCTACCATTAGATGCCCCCTTCCTTTCAAGAGAAGTTTGATGATGTAGCTGAAAGTGAAGTAATCAAAGGATTGAAAGTCTGTAATTCAGGCTTCATTACTTGTTAGCTCCATAAGCTATGGTCAATGACTTAACTTCTCCAAATTCTAATCTTCTCAATTGCATAGTCCATATAATAACCCCTAAGCTGGTCTATCTCAAGGAAATATAAGGGAAAAATGCACAATTTATGGAATGGTTCTTTTTAATCAATAAAAGCATCAACTTTTCCATATCTGGAAAATATTTAGTGAATACATTGAGAAAATATTCAGACTATTTAGTGAAACACTTACATTGACCAATTCACTCTTATGAAGATAATAATAGCAATGGTACATTGCCTTTCTCGCAAAGTAAATTTAGCAATGCAATTTTTAGCAATGGCAAGAGTATCTCACTTGAAATTGAGATTTGTGTTAATTTCCATTAATCATTTAATATGCAATAGTGCTTTATTCACTTTAATGTACAAATAATGTACAATAAAATATATTCATTTATTTGTTCAACAAATATTTATTGAAGACCTACTAGGTGACACCACTGTTCTAGGCACTAAGGATACAACAAAAAACAAATTATTGTTTAAGTAGACAGTATATCTTCACATACATAGTCTCATTTTGATACTCAAAACCACTACATGAGGTGAGCTGGTGAGGCCAGAGATGTCAGTAGATTTTACCAGGATCAATAACAAGTTGTGTCAGCTTCAGTCCAGTTCTTCTGATTCTTAATACAGTTCTTCCTATATTCTCTGTGAAAATGTAAGTGCTGATTCTTTCAAGTATAGCACTCTAGGGACTTCCCTGGCAGTCCAGTGGTTGAGACGCCACACTCCCAATGCAGGGAGCACGGACTTGATCCCTGGTCGGGGAACTGGGATCCCACATGCTACGCCGCCAAAAATAATAATAATAATAAATAAATAGAAAAAAAATTTTTTTTAAGTTAGTTAAAAAAAAAGTATAGCACTATACTGGACAAGATTATACTACCCCCAGATGACCTAAACCCAGCTGGAAGAAATACTCATTCCTGTAAGTCCTGGGAACGACAATGTTTTTTTTGTAATGAAATAGTAAGACATTTAAATTAAAATCTGCTTCCAGTTACTTCCCATTTTTCTGCTCATTCTATATAACAAAATTGCTTAACAGAATGACTTATATTAATTCTCACCATCTTCCTCCCCTCTGTTATCTCTTTAATTCACTCCAGTTAGACTTTTATACTGCTACTCCATTAAAATCACCTGTGTTAAAATGACCACTCTGGTGCGCATTCATTTTATTCCAAACATATGCATCATTGATGCAGTTGATTAACCAACTGCTTGTTTAAGCATTTTCTTTACTTGGTTTCAGAAATTTCAGTCTTGTTACCTTCCTTTCCCAGATCCCCTTCCTTTGCCATCTTCCCATCTTTTCCCATTTTCCCTTTCCATTTTCCTTTCCTGGGGTAGAAGAATTAATGGCAGGCAGAAGTATGGAGGTGAGAAGAGGACATGTGAGGCACCTTGGCAGCACGCCTAATGGTGTCCAGGATGTGGGATGTGAAGGAGTGAGGGAGCCACATGGAAGCATAATTTCAGCTTTCTCAACCGTGCCCAAGAATGTAGGGGTGCTGCAGAAGGTGGGGGAAGGGCCCCACCTGCACAAAGAAATATTGGCAAGTGTCTCCAGATTGATTAATAGCTTCAACTTATCTCCAACCAAAACCCAGTAGGTATTTTTCTAGAAACTGTTATCCTGATTCTAAAATTTATACAGTAATTCAAAGTACCTAGAGTAGCCAAAACAACATCATGCTAGGTGAAATAAGCCAGACAGAAAGATAAATACTGTACTATCTTACTTATATGTGAAATCTAAAATAATCAAACTCATAGAAGCAGAGAGTAGACTGGCAATTACCAGAAAAGGGAGGGGGAAATGGTAAGGTGATGGTCAAAGGGCACAAAATTTCAGTTGTACAAGATAAGTAAGTTCTTGAGATTTGCTATACAGCATATTGCCTAGAGCTAACAATACTGTATTGTATACTTAAAATCTGCTAAGTAGGTAGATCTTAGGTGTTCTTAATACACACACAAAGGCACACACAAAATAATAACAATAATAGAAGTGGGAGAAAATTTTGGGAAGGTGATGGACATGTTTATGGCCTTGATAGTAGTGATGGTTTTATGGGTATATGCTTATCCCCAAACTCATCAAGTTGTATTCATTAAATATGTACAGCTTTGTACATGTCATTCATACCTCAATGAAGTGGTTTAAAAATAGAAAGAAGAAAGAAAGAAAGAAAGAGAGAGAGAGAGAGGGAGGGAGGGAGGGAGACAGGAAAGATTGATTTTGGAGTGAAACAGACTGGGGTTCAGGTCCCAGTTTTGCCACTTACTAGCCACGTGACCTTGGCCAAATCATTTAAACTCTCTGAATCTCACTTTGTTCATGTGTAAAATGAGGACACCACAGAAGGAATAATATGATGTCTGAGATGTTCTTTTTAACAATCCAGGTAGGAGTGGGCAGGGGTATGAATTAATCAAAACTGGCCATAGGTTGATAATTACTGAAGTTGGATGATGGATACACAAAGATTCATCATATCATTGTCTCTATTTTGCATGTATTTGAAATTTCTATAATACAAACCTTAGAAAAATTAATTTTAAAATATGAATGCCTCATCAGAAAAATGGATAATCAGAAGGAACTACTGATGATCCATGAAAGAAATATAAATGGCCAAACATTCTTAACTGTTTGATTTCACTAATTTTTAAATGGAAATTTACATACAAAGATAATATCTCTTAAGTGATGACCAAAAGTAAGAAAGAAGAATAAAGGTTGTGAACTGGTCTTACTTGATTTCAAGCCTACAGTAATCATGATAGCGTGGAACTGACATAAATGAAGACATAATTCAATGGAACAAAACTGAGAATCCAGAAATAGACACATATCTTTGTCAATTGTTTTCAACAAAGATGCCAAGGCAACTCAATAGTGGAAAAGAAAGATTTACCAGCAATTAGTGCTGTAAATAATTGGTTATACATTTGGGAAAAAACGAACATTGACCTTTACCTCTATACAAAAACTCACACAGGAATGTTCATATAAACTTTATTTATAATAGCCCCAGACTAAAAACAACACAAATGTCCATCGACAGAAGAATTATAGTAGGAAAATTCTAAGAATGATCCCCAATAACCCACATCCTAATATACTCTCTTCTTCTCTGATTATGAGCTGAACCTATGAATATGATTATGTTACCTTATGTGGCAAAATGGAGATTATCCAGGTGAACCAATTAATCACAAAACCCTTCAAAAGCTGAGTGTTTTCTCTGGCTGATGGCAGAAGGTGAAGTCAGTGAGACTGGAAACACAGGAAGGATTTGACACACTTGCTGGCTCTGAAGATGGAGGGGGTACAGCCTCTAGGAGCTGAGAGCCACCTCTGCTATCAGCCAGCAAGGAAACAGAGACCTCAGTCCTACAACCACATGGAACTGAATTTTGTCAACAATCTGAATGAGCTTGGAAGCAGTCTATTCCTTAGAGCCCCCTTAGAGCCCAGACTGACCAACAATTCCTTGCTTTGGCCTCCTGAGACT
Organism: Neophocaena asiaeorientalis asiaeorientalis; assembly: GCF_003031525.2. Lineage (NCBI taxonomy): Eukaryota > Metazoa > Chordata > Mammalia > Artiodactyla > Phocoenidae > Neophocaena > Neophocaena asiaeorientalis. The sequence goes on from NW_020174694.1 coordinate 508,559, forward strand.
CTATGCAAAGAATCCAGTTTAGCCTGCCTGGAATTCTTACCTACAGATTTGTGAAATTAATAATAATAATAATAGTGTTGTTTTAAACTACTATATGGTAATTTGTTACACAACAATAGAAAACTGATACATATTTTGGTACCTGGAAGTGGGGTGTCATGATGATAAACACCTAAAATGTGACTTTGAAATTGGGCAATGGGCAGAGAGAGACTGGAAGATTTTGAGGAGCATGGTGGAAATCTTGAACAGACTGTTAGTAGAAATATGGACTTTAAAGATACTGCTGGTGAGGACCCAGAAAGAACTGAATGGAACTCAGAGGAACATGCATTTGGAAACTAGAAGAAAGGAAATCTTTGTCTTGTAGAGACAGAACACTTAGCAAAATTATATCCTGCAGCTATATAGGAGAAAGGAAAATTCAAAAGTGATGAACTTGAATACTTAGGAGATTCCAAGCCAAGGGCTGAAGGTGTTCCCTGTTTTCTTCTTGCTGCTTATAGTAAAATATAAGGGGAGATAAATTGAGGAAAGAACTGCTAAGGAATCAGGACTTGCTGATTTGGGAAATTCTCGGCCTATCCAGATGGAAAGAGATGCTAAAAGTAAGAGATTGCTTCTGAAATTAAGAACAGGCTCAGGCTGGGTATGTAACCATACAACTCTTTGCTGAAACCCTGGAAAAAAGTTTAAAAAAAGTTAAAAAAAACCCTGGAAAGATCAAAGGGTCAGAGTATTCAGCCACACAAAAGATCCTTCCAAGTGATTAAGCGTGTTCCTAACAGATTTTCTCAGTCAATCAAGAGGGCCTTGAGATAGTTTAAGAGCACTGCCCCTCAGCCAAAACACAGAGATCTTTAAAAGATTTGTAGATTTGGCTCTTGTCTGATGGGAGTGAATTCCAAACAAGATCCATAGGTTTTTGAGAATTTTATATCAGCAGACATAATACCAGTGTGGACTGAACGTGAGAGTATAAAGTGAAAAAAAAAGTCTGTCAAGTCCCCCAAATTCTACTGACAGGAGGAGGCTGATAAAATAATTCAGCTGTAAACACATGCTACCTTTTATAGAAAAGGATGACACATGCTACCTTTTATAGAAAAGGATGATTCAAACTATTAGGTATAAAATAAACTACAAGGATCTATTGTACAACATGGGGATTATAGCCAATATTTTATAATAGCCAATATTTTATAATAACTATAAATGTAACCTTTAAAAATTGTGAATCACTGTGTTGTACACCTGTAACATATAATATTACTGTACATCAACTATACTTCAACTTTTTTTAAAAAGAAAGAAAAGAATGAATCAAAAGATGAAAACAAAAGCCTAGAGAGCAGAATCAGAGCTCAGAGGATGGAGCCAAGAACCCAAAGTGCAGAGCTCGGAACCACCCATTATTGCCAGGCCTTGAAGCTTTAATCAAAGAACTCTGCCTGGAGTTTACCTGGCTGGATTTTTTAACTGCTTTGGACAAGGAAAATTGTTATTTTTTTCCATCTTCCCCTATTTTTCAACTGGAATAGCTATAACTCTTATGCTATGCCCATCCAACTGCTGTGGGAGTGTTGGAGGCAGTTGAAGGGAATTTTGCCCAGGAGCTGTACTTAATGGATTACACCAGAGCCTGTTCTAACCTGATTTAGATTTAGATGATGAGATTTGGGACTTTTAAGCCAGTAGAATTTATATGATGGAATGATACTATTTCAAACCTTAGGATAGGTTGAATGTATTTCACTTGTGGGACAGGCATGGATCGTTGTGGGCCAGAGGTTGGATCATATTAGGCAAAATTCTAAGAATGACTCCCAGTGACTTGTATAACCTCCACTTTGAGTTTGGTGGGAACCTGTGACATGATGAACTATCACTCCCATGATTATGTTACACTATATGACAAAAGGGAGATTATCCAGGTGGGTCCAATCTAATCACAAAAGCCCTTTAAAAACAGAGAATTGTCTCTAGATGGCAGCACAAGGCAAAATCAGAGAGTCAAAGGGTAAGAAGCACTCAATGTGCTACTGTGAACTTGAAGATGGAGGGAATCATGGGCAAGGACCAGAGAGCAGCCTCTAGCAGTTGATTTGACTCCTAGCCAACAGCCAGCAAAGAAACAGAACTGAATTCTGCTATCAAACTTTACGACCTTGAAAATGGATCCTTCCCAGGAGTTCCCTGGTGGTCTAGTGGTTAGGATTCAGTGCTTTCACTGCAAACCACACGGAGTGGCCAAAAGTTAAAAAAAAAAAAAAAAGAAAGAAAGAAAGAAAATGGATTTTCCTCTACAGCTTCCAGGTAAGAGCTGAGCCCGGCCAACACCTTGTTTTTGGCCTTCTGAGATCCTGAGCAGTGAACCCAGCTGAGACTGCTCAGACTTCTGAACTACAAAACTATAAGCTAATAATAGGTGTTGTTTCAAGCCATTATGATTGTGGTAATTTGTTATGGCAGCAATAGAAAACTAGTACATGAATAGGTAACACGTGGTATGTCCATACAACTGAATACAACTCAGTAATAAAAAGGAATGAATTATCGATACGCACAAAAAAATGGAAGAATCTCAAAATAATGATGCTGAGTGAAGGAAGCTAGGTAAAAATAAATAAGAGTACCTGCTGTATGATTTCATCTATGTACAATTCTAGAAAATGCACACAACTCTATGATGCAGAAAAGAGATCAGTGATTGCCTGGGGATAGGATGGGGAAGGGTGGTTAAGGAAGGTGGATTATAGGGGGCCATGAGAAAATCTTAGGAGATGATGACTGTGTTTATTATCTTGTTTCTGATGGTGGATTCACAAGTGTACACATAAGTCAAAGCTCATAAAACTGTATGTTATAAAATGTGCAATTTATATCATTACACCTCAATACAGCTGTAAAAATGTTAAAAGCAAGCCTCCTAGACAACTGTAGAAAACATTCCCAAATCACATTTTCATTCAAAAGGTAGAAAATGCAGAGAAGCAGATTTTTTTAATCCTGTTAATTTAGCCTCCAGTTAAAAAATAAATTGTGTGCACTATCTTCTATATTTCTATAAAAAGAATTTTTAAAGCTTACGATCTACAAAGAACAAAATGCTTCCTTTGTAACTCTTCTGAACTTGCACATTTTAGCTGCCTACTGTCTAGTAACATCATTACAGCCACTACCTAGAGTTAGAAAATAAACCAAAATTTAACCAGCACGTGGTTCCTGTTCTCCATTTCTCACATTGCTCAGTGATCTCGAAGTGATGTGCTTCTCTAAACTTCTGCATCACTTTCCATCTGTTCCCCAGCTTAGTGTTTACTGTATACTGTGGTTTATTAAGCTCTCATGGTTTCTTGCAGGACTCTTGTCTATTCCATTGAATTCAAAGATACCTGAAGGCCAAGAGTCCATTCATTCATTCATTAAATATTGGCAGTTCTAGATATGCTGATAAGAGAAACATAAATTAAAATTTGTCCTGGACATATACACACTAACAAACGTAGTAAGGTAGATAGCTAGGGGGAAGCAGCCGCAAGGCACAGGGATATTAGCTCGGGGCTTTGGGACAGCCTGGAGGGGTGGGATGGGGAGAGTGGGAGGGAGACGCAAGAGGGAACCACTTTCTGATTTCCTGACAAATGTGAGGAAAAACCTAGCTAGATAATCCATGTATGTGAAAAGTGGCTCTAAAAGAAAGAATAAAGGCTTTCCTTTAGGAGACAGAAAAAGGTGGATCACAAAATAAGAGGTGCTAAAAAAAATAAATAAAATAAGCGGTGCTGCCAGGAAGACTGTGAATAAAGAGAAATAAGCATATATATTGAATACCTTCTAGGTACCAGGCCCTACGCTAGGCACTTCACATATGTTATTTCACCTCATCTTCATAATAATCCTACAAGGTCCAAAGATTAGGCCTCTTAACCTCAAAAAAGGAAACAAAACAGGAAAACATAGTTTATATAATTATTCAAATTCACTCAGAAGCCAAATATCACGACTCAATATATAGATCCAGCTGATCCCAAAGCCTAGTTTTTTTCCTGACAGAGGAAGGTCCATGAGCAAAAGCAGAGTCCTAAATTCAGGTAATAGCAAATATCCAGTTAGACTAACATTTAAGGCATATATGGGAATGTTGGGAGAAGCAGCTAAAAATCAAGCTAAGTACCATATGTTTTTCCTTAAGGATATTGACCAAAAATGATTTTAACACTGCAAATGACCATTCATTTGCCTTAGTCATCCAAAGTTATCCCATTGTTATGTCGCAGTTATCTGATAATTAGTACAAAGTCTAAACAGAAAAAGTTGACGAAAAAAAATTTTTCTCATGGTCTCCACTCCTAGAGATCAATTTGTTTTTATATAGTCCCAAGAATTTGGACTGATACTGAAAAAGTCCAACAAGTTCACTCAAGTTCACAGAAGCCCTAGAAAACCTAGGTTAACTCCTAGGAATATTTAGAGGAAAATATTTAATGTAATTATCATGGTATTCTGGTATTGACTTGCTTTCAAGCTGGAGCAGACTGGTCAATAGAGCCATGAATTTGGACTTCCCTGGTGGCACAGTGGCTAGGAATCTGCCTGCCAATGCAGGGGACACGGGTTCGAGCCCTGGTCCAGGAAGATCCCACATGTCACAGAGCAACTAAGCCCGTGAGGCACAACTACTGAGCCTGTGCTCTAGAGCCCGCAAGCCACAACTACCTAGCCCGTGTGCCACAACGACTGAAGCCCACATGCCTAGAGCCTGTGCTCCGCAACAAAGAGAAGCCACCGCAATGAGAAGCCCGCGCACCGCAACGAAGAGCAGTCCCCGCTCGTGGCAACTAGAGAAAACCCGCGTGCAGAAACAAGACCCAACGCAGCCAAAAGTCAATAAAGTTTTAAAAAATAGAGCCATGAATTTAATTAAGACCCTCAGTGGAGTTTTGGGTTGTCTATACCCTGATAGCAGATAACCATGGTGCATTAAATAATTTGCACCTGTACTTATGTTACTTAATCTAACAATTTGAACAACCACCTTCAAGTCCAAGTCTGTATCTTGCAGAAGGGCTTCCTTAAAAATGTAAATTTAAAATGGCTAATCTGATTGAGGTAAATACAATTGCATGGTAAATGTGCTAACAGCTTATGTCCAAGGGTTTAGCAGGCTATCTGATTCTGAGTTGCACTCAGGATGTCAGTTCAACTAATGTCACTAAAATCTCTAACAAAAAATACTGTGTTAATAATCCAAGACTGATGATATCACATACTGAGAAAGGTATGTGTGGATGACTACATATGAACCATTCTAAATTTGCTTCAGGCCAAACAGTGGATCCTCTGATTAGCAGCTGATGAGCCTATTAAGATCTCAGGTTCATTAGCAAACATGGTACAACATAAAGTGTCTTAATTTAGGAAACAGAATAGAATTCAAGTCTTGGTTCACTTATTAGCCATGTCAGTTCACCTCTATGAACGTGTTCTCTCATTATAACTACAACTTCATAAGACTGCTTTGAGAATAAAGTGATATAACTGAAGTAAAAGAACTCTGGTAACCAGAAAACCATGCCAACAATGCTGTGGTGCTTCCCAGCATGTAGTAAGCCAATGGTACATGATATGTCAAATGAGGTAAATTGAGCAGCATCTTCAAGGAAGGGAAAGCCATTGAAGGTGATTATAATCCTCCTCTGAATCACAATCAGTACAAAATCCAAGTCTCACTGAAGCTGAAAACACAAATTCGCTAAATATATGTCTCTAGAGTACCAAGCCTGAAAAGGTAAGATTTGGGGGCCTACAGTTTTCTGGTAAGAGTGAGTTTGAGCCATAGAATTTGGATAACTAGAACAGGACAAGGTAGATAGAGCCTACAGCGAGGATAGAGCAAAGGCAGCAACTAAAGTAAGGCTCAAAGTTAAGCCTCTGATATTCACATACTCAAAGAATGAACAAACTTCAAAAATAACAATTTTATTTGGCAAAATCAGTAAATAAATTGGCAAACTTGACAGATAATCATTTCAATGTAACATTTTACTTAGTAGATAAATATTTGTAGAAAATCTATAAATAAACTCTTTTCTCAAAACTCTAAGTGAAAGGCCAAACACAATAGATTACATATTCTATGATTCCATTTATATGAAATTCTAAGAAAGCAAAACTAATGATACAAAACAAATCATTTGCCAAGGGCCAAGGGTGGGAGGATGGGATTGACTGCAAAAGGACATATCAATTTTGGGGGATGAAGGAAATGTTCTATATCATGATTGTGGTGGTAGATATATATGTATGCTTTCAAAACTCATTGAATTCGACACTGATAATTGGAGAATTTTATTATGTGAAAAGTATACCTCAAAAAAATGTTAAAGCTTATATATAATAAATCAGCATGCTTTTCAAAGAACCATTTCAGTAAAAATATTTTACTTAGTAAACAAATATTTATTTGTAGAAAATCTGGAAATAATATTTAAAAATTTTTTCACAATCATGAGCAGTAGTTACTTTCTTTTAATTTTTATTTTCTAATTTAATTTTTATTTTATATTGGGGTATAGTTGATTTACAATGTTGTATTAGTTTCAGGTGTATAGCAAAGTGGTTCAGTTATATATGTACATATACCCATTCTTTTTCAGATTCTTTTTGCATATAGATTATTACAGAACACTGAGTATAGTCCCCTGTGCTAGAGAGTAGGTCTTTGTTGATTATCTATTTTATATAAAGTAGTGTGTATCTCTTAATCCCAAATTCCTAATTTATCCATCCCCCCACCTTTCTCCTTTGGTAACCATAAATTTGTTTTTGAAAACAATGAGTCTTCCTGGTATATAAGTTCATTTGTATCATCTTTTTAGAGTCCACATATAAGTGATATCATTGTCTTTCTCTGTCCAATTTACTTCACTTAGTATGATAATCTCTAGGTCCATCCATGTTGCTGCAAATGGCATTATCTCATTCTTTTTTATGGCTGAGGAACATTGCACTGTATATACTTACCACATCTTCTTTATCCATTCCTCTGTCAATGGACATTTAGGCTGCTTCCATGTCTTGGCTATTGTAAACAGTGCTGCAATGAACACTGGAGTGCATGTATCTTTTTGAATTATGGTTTTCTCCAGATATATGCCCAGGAGTGGGATTGCTAGATCATATGGTAGTTCTATTAATTTTTTTAGTTTTTTAAGGAAACTTCCACACTGTCCTCCATAGTGGTTATACCAATTTACATTCCCACCAACAGCATAGGAGGGTTCCCCTTTCTCCACACCCTCTCCAGCATTTATTGTTTGTAGACTTTTTGATGATGGCCATTCTGACCAGTGTGAGGTGATACCTCATTGTAGCTTTTATTTGCATTTCTCTAATAATTAGCAAAGTTGGGCATCTTTTCATGTTTTTTTGGCCATCTGTATGTCTTCTTTGGAGAAATGTCTATTTAGATCTTCTGCCAATTTTTTGATTGGGTTGTTTTTGTTTTTTTGATATTGAGCTGCATGAGCTATTTGTATATTCTGGAGATTAATCCCTTGTTGGTCACTTCGTTTGCAAATATATTCTCCCTTTCTGTGGGTTGTCTTTTCATTTTGTTTATGATTTCCTTTGCTGTGAAAAAGCTTTTAAGTTTAATTAGGCCCCATTTGTGTATTTTTGTTTTTATTTTCATTACTCTAGGAGGTGGATACAAAAAGATATTTCTATAATTTATGTCAGAGTGTTCCACCTATGTTTTCCTCTAAGAATTTTATAGTATCTGGTCTTACATTTAGGCCTTTAATCCATTTTATTTTCGTGTATAGTGTTAGAGAATGTTCTAATTTCATTCTTTTACATGTAGCTGTTTTCCCAGCACCAGTTATTGAAGAGACTGTCTTTTCTCCATTGTATATTCTTTCCATCTTCATCATAGATCAATTGACCATAGGTGCATGGGTTTATTTCTAGGCATTCTATCTTGTTCCATTAATCTATATTTCTGTTTTTGTGCCAGCACCATACTGTTTTGATTACTGCAGCTTTGTAGTATAGTTTGAAGTCAGGGAGCCTGGTTCCTCCAGCCCCATTTTTCTTTCTCAGAATTACTTTGGCTATTAGGGGTCTTTTGTGTTTCCATACAAATTTAAAAATTTTTGTTCTAGTTCCATGAAAAATTCCATTGGTAATTTGATAAGGATTGCAATGAATCTGTAGTTGCCTTGGGTAGTATAGCCATTTTGACAATACTGATTTTTCCGATCCAAGAACACAGTATATCTTTCCATCTGTTTGTATCATATTCCATTTCTTTCATCAGCATCTTACAGTTTTCAGAGTACAGGCCTTTTGTCTCCTAGGTATTTTATTATTTTGATGCAATGGCAAATGGGATTGTTTCCTTAATTTCTCTTTCCAATCTTTCATTGTTAGTGTATAGAGATGCAACAGATTTCTGTGTATTAATTTTGTATCCTGCAACCTTACCAAATTCATTGAGGAACTCTAGTAGTTTTCTGGTAGCATCTTTAGGATTTTCTGTAAACAGTGACAGTTTCACTTCTTTTCCAATTTGGATTTCTTTGGTTTTTTGGGTTTTTTTCTTCTCTAATTGCCATGGCTAGGACTTCCAAAACTATGTTGAATACAAGTGGTGAGAGTGAACATCCTTGTCTTGTTCCTGATCTTACAGGAAATTCTGTCAGCCTGATCTCACTGATCTTAGAGGAAATGCGGCCAGCTTATCACCACTAAGGATGATGTTAGCTGTGGGTTTGTCATATACGGCCTGTATTATGTTGAGGTAGGTTCCCTCTATGCCCATTTTCTGGAGAGTTTTTATCATAAACGGGTGTTGAATTTTGTTGAAAGCTTTTTCTGCATCTATTGTGAGATGATCACATGGTTTTTATTCTGCAGTTTGTTGATGTGGTGTACCACACTAATTGATTTGAGGATATTGAAAAATCCTTGCGTCCCTAGGATAAATCCCACTTGACCATGGTGTATGAACCCTTTAACGTATTGTTGGATTAGGTATGCCAGTATTTTGTTGAGGATTTTTGTATTTATGTTCATCAATGATATTGACCTGTAATTTTCTCTTTTTTTGTACTATCTTTGTCTTGTTTTGGTATCAGGGTGATGGTGGCCTCACAGAATGAGTTTGGGAGTTTTCCTGCCTCTGTAATTTTTTGGAATAGTTTCAGAAGGATAAGTGTTAACTCTTTTCTAAGTGTTTGACAGAATTCACCTGTGATAGATAGAATTCATCTGGTCCTGCACTTTTGTTTGTCGGACGTTTTTTAATCACAGTTTCAATTTCAGTACTTGTGATTGGTCTGTTCATATTGGTCTGTGATTGGTCTGTTCTTCATGGTTTAGTCTTGAAAGATTGTACCTTTCTAAGAATTTGGGCATTTCTTCCAGGTTGTCCATTTCATTGGCATATAGTTGCTTGTAGTACTCTCTTATGATTCCTTTGTATTTCTGTGGTGTCAGCTGTAACTTCACCTTTTTCACTTCTAATTTTATTGATTTGAGCCCTTTCCCTTTTTTCTTGATGAATCTAAAGGTTTATCAATTTTGTTTATCCTTTCAAAGAACAAGATTTTAGTTTCACTTATCTTTTCTATTGTTTTGTTTCTCTCTATTTATTTCTGCTCTGATCTTTATGATTTCTTTCCTTCTACTAACTTTGGGTTTTGTTTGTTCTTTTCTCTCTAGTTGCTTTAGGCGTAAGGTTATGTTGTTTAGTTGAGATTTTTCGTTTCCTGAGGTAAGATTGTATTGGCATAAACTTCCCTCTTAGAATTGCTTTTGCTGTATCCCAAGGGTTTTGTATTATCATGTTTTTGTTTTCATTTGTCTCTAAGTATTTTTTTATTTCCTCTTTCTTAGGTGATCCATTGGTTGTTTAGTAACATTGTTCAACCTCCACGTTTGTGGGTTTTTTTTTTCAAATATTTACTTATTTATTTATTTTTGGCTTTGTTGGGTCTTCATTGCTTCATGCAGGCTTTCTCTAGTTGCAGTGAGCAGGGGCTACTCTTCGTTGCAGTGCACAGGCTTCTCATTGTGGTGGCTTCTCTTGTTGCGGAGCACTGGCTCTAGGTGATCAGGCTTCAGTAGTTGTGGCACACAGACTCAGTAGTTGTGGCTCATGAGCTCTAGAATGCAGGCTTAGTAGTTGTGGCACATGGGCTTAGTTGCTCCACAGCATGTGGGATCTTCCCGGACCAGGGCTTGAACCCATGTCCTCTGCATTGGCAGGTAGATTCTTAACCACTGCACCACCAGGGAAGTCCCATGTCTGTGTTTTTTACAGTTTTTTCCTTGTACTTGATTTCTAATCTCATAGCAGTGTGGTTGGAAAGGATGCTTGATATGATTTCAATTTTCTTAAATTTACCAAGGTTTGCTTTGTGGCCCAGCATGTGACCTATCCAGGAGAATGTTCCATGTGCACTTGAGAAGAATGTGTATTCTGCTGCTTTTGGATGGAATGTTCTATAAATATCAATTAAATCCAAGCAGTGTTTACTTTCTGACATTATTAAGAATTTATTTTTCTTCTAGAAAAACAAGCAAAACTAAAAAGTAATTGAAAAGTGACCCTGAATGAAATTTAAAACGCTCCAAAAAATGTTTCATGAACTCAGTACAATGATGCAGTACTTAGCAGGTCTTTGAATACATTTTCCAGAATGTAGCAGTATACTAGATGTTCTAAATTCAGGTTGTACAGGGGTCAGGAAGACAATATAAGTGAGTGGCATGGGACAAGGGTTACTGTGGTAAACTGGAGAGTACATGGCCCTTCCCAAATAAGCTGCCACCACTGGGTCCCACAGACTGATGCCAGGAAAGAACACAGGCTGCAGTGTAGCCAGAGTTTCTGACATTTAAAGCAAGGCAGAAATATGGACTTATTATGTGAAATTTCCTGATTTTTTAGAATGATGGCTCCAATTTTTTTTACAACACCATATGGGCCAAACAAAACACACCCATATATAGAATTGTGACTTCAGGTCCATAGTGCATGCTTTCTGAACTTTTTCAGTAACAAAGTCTTGCCATCATTCTAACTGCTTACCTCTTTATTTGTAGAGCCCAGAATAATGTGAAATACTAGTGCAACTGAAGTAAAATTCATCTCAAAATTATATGACAGCTAGTCACTTTTAATCATTTTGCTGAAAAACCAAGTCCTGTTTACATCTCTAAGCATACTGGTTGGTAATAAAAGGAAAAATCTATTAGAATGAACAGAGAAGGAGTGAGGAAAAACTGAAGAAAAACACAATTTTAAGAACATAGTCAACTTTTAGACTCCAGAGCAACAAAATAATCCACATGTTGAAATTTGAGAACTTCATTGCCCCAACTAGTCCAACCTGGCTGTAAATTTCGAGCAAACAATTCCAAACATTCCCCCTCTGGCTTGATATAGTCTTTTAGAACCTCTGTCCAGAAAAAAAAAAGAGAAAATAACACGAAAATTATTATTAAGGAAGGAATCAATTTCCTTTAGCAGTAAAGAGTAGAAAAGCAGGGATGTTTCCTTAAAAAAAAAAAAAAAAAGGCAAGTTAATTTCAAGGATTTCATCACAGGCTTTACTATTTATAGTTAGAAAGTCATTTGAAATAAACACCCTTGAGATTGGGAACAATACCATCAGCACTTTCAATAGTCCTGATTTATCAGTTTTCATTTGTAGATAAGAAATGAGGATTTTAACACCCACATGGGTAACTTTTCAGTCTTCCAACAATGCTGACATAGCTCCTGAGTACTAACTTAATTTATTTTTTAATAAATGTAATCCATGCATGAAAAGAAGTCTATAGGAACAATACAAAGACAACCCACTTTAAAAACTAAGATAAAACATAAGTCTCTGCAAAAACATACTTTAGTGTAAGAGTTGGAAACACAGAGAAATATTCAGAACATATATCTAACAAATAACTCTACCTCCTCAGCTATAACTTGGTAGTACTGAGAACACTCCTTCACTTCCAAATTACAGATCTTTCTTTACCTAAACTTTCACCATATTATTTCCACAGTTAAGTATTCCTTATTCAATGTATTCATAACTACTGAAAATTATATTTTGTTAGGAAAATGGCATCTCATCTATACCTTGGCTAAACAGCTGTGATCTACACTAACAGAAAAAAAGAGAATACCGTAGAAGCTTTTTTTTAAAGCACATGCTCATTTGAATAACAAATATTTAAATCAATTTAACCTTTATCACAGTGCTGGTTAGCTATATTTTTTTGATATATGTATATTCTATGACAGGAACCGAGTATGAAAATAACGATTCAGGGATGAAAAGTCACTGGAACTGGCAAAATATAGTTCTTAATTGCTATATAAGACTGAGCTTGGAAGAAACCCATCAAATTCCCTTTAGCAATGATAAGGATTCCTTAGAAATACTTGATATAGGTTAGATGTGAAAGATAATATATTTAAAAATGTATATTTCATGTTCTTCAGATGATCTCACAGTAAAATAATTGTTCATTTGTCTGAAAGCACTGGTCCTGATTATCAAAAATCAAAGAGTTTAAAGTATTCATTGTCTATAACTCACCAAACTCAAATCTGGGCTTTGATAGCTTCTAGGTGATGCTTACATGAGACTTCTAGTCCTTTCATAAGTATATAATTAAATGCTATTAAACTTGAGTGAGAAAAATTTCCCCAGAGTCTTAGAACAATAAACCTTTATATCACTTTTCCATTTTTGCCCCATGAATTCAATGCCTTACTGGCCTCAATTCACTTTTAATGTGGTCTAAGGTTATACTGAAGGCAAGGTTTTGTTTTCTTCTTTCTGCTTGTTCAGTTCTTTGGTACAAAGATGTTAGCAACTCTATTTTGGAATTTTAAACTGGAGTCTAAACTGGAATCAGCCAGTCAATAATGTTTACTATTTCTGAGGGACTTCCCTGGTGGTCCTGTGGGTAAGACTCTGTGCTCCCAATGCAGGGAGACCAGGTTTGATCCCTGGTCGGGGAACGAGATCCTGCATGCATGCCGCAACTAAGAAGCCTGCATGCCACAACTAAGACCAGGCACAGCCTAGATAAATAAATAAATAAAATTTTTTTTAATGTTTACTATTTCTGAGCACCCATTATAAGTGCTATGGGACTTAACAAAAGAAATAGATATCCATGTCTTCTAAGAGTTCACTAGCTAATAGAAAAAGATGGCCAGGTACTTGGAGTGGAAAAATACATAAAACCTAAACCCATTTATCACCTTCTACTTTATCAATGGAACACATTTCTGCATGGCTTTTTTCCTTTCTAGCTGAGAAACACAGAAAATCAAGGAGTAATGTTTTTGTACTGTTAACCACATATGTTTAATTTCAAAACAAAGCAAAAGAAATAGAGGCAAATTAATGGTAATATTTTATTCTTACTAATTTTAAATATCAATTTAAAAGAAAATGCAAGATCTTAAAATTTCTCATCACAGGAAAAAAATTTTGTAACCATGTATAGGCTTATTGTGATCAGTGAATATGTATATATATCTTGAATCACTATGTTGTACACCTGAAACTAATACAATGTTATATGTCAATTATCTCAATTTTAAAAAAGCAAATTCAAATGTATAAATTTAAATGTGAGTATGACAATATATATAAATAATTACATAACATCTGGCATTAGTAAAACATACTTGTAACTAATGGAGAGGAAGTAATTCATACATAGCCCGTCATTCCCCTTCTGCTTGGGAGCAAAGGGCATGGCTGGGGGAAAAGCGGCTCAAATGTCAGGGCATAAAATCTCATCAAACTATATTTAACTGTTCAGATATAAATTGTTGCGAGTAAAGTAGTAAAAAGGAGTAGAAATTCCTCTAAGGTACAATATGAAAAACAAAAATTTCATTCAAATACTTTTATTTCATGATTTTCCTACCTTAAATCTTTAAACTTAAAATATTATACATTTATGTTAGGTTATAAGCCATAGCTATTGTTGGCTTATGTTTCAGTCTATAGGAAGAAATTTCAAAACTTAAAAAGAGTAAATGTCTCATTTTGAAACAGAATATGCTTCCAATTTGGTGTTTTTTACATTTTGCAGTAGAAATAACTAATTAAAACATGTTAAAAGAAAAAAAATTGGTGTTTCTAAAAGCAAAAGAGAGAACATTTCATTTTGTGAATTGGCATAAAGCAGTTTAAGAACATTTACATGTAAAAGTTCTAAGCATTATATAGAGAACATGTATTATCCCAAATCCTAGGGTTATGATTCAGAGTAAAATACTATTTTATTTATTTTTATTTATTTTTAACATCTTTATTGGAGTATAATTGCTTTACAATGTTGTGTTAGTTTCTGCTGTATCACAAAGTGAATTAGCTACATATATACATATATCCCAATATCCCCTCCCTCTTGCACCTCCCTCCCACCCTCCCTATCCCACCCCTCTAGGTGGACACAAAGCACTGAGCTGATCTCTCTGTGCTATGCAGCTGCTTCCCACTAGCTATCTACCTTACATTTGGTAGTGTATATATGTCCATGCCACTCTCTCACTTCAGAGTAAAATATACTGCAGAAATCTGCAAGTTGCTTTCTGATGGCTTTGTGTGGCTCTGTATCCAAAATACAGGCACTTGCTATCCAGTAACATGAACTCAAAAATAAAGGATTATAAATACTTCTTGTCTACCAGTACTTAACCAAAACATAAGAATAACATATATTGAGTCACACAAGATTTCCCCCCCCCAAAATCTAACTTTTCTTTTTAAATATTCTCAATGCTAAAAATGTGTTTGTGCTGCGCTCTACTGGGAACACAGCAGAACTGCACTACATAACTACAGGCCATAATATGTACTAATTTTTATTAGTATTAAGAAAAGACTAATTTTACTCACTATGTTATAAAACCTTATATTTTGTTTCTTTTTTGTTTGTTTGTTTTGCGGTACACGGGCCTCTCTGTTGTGGCCTCTCCCGTTTCAGAGCACAGGCTCCAGACGCGCAAGCTCAGGGGCCATGGCTCACGGGCCCAGCCGCTCCGCGGCATGTGGGATCCTCCCGGACCGGGGCACGAACCCGCATCCCCTGCACCGGCAGGCGGACTCTCAACCACTGCGCCACCAGGGAAGCCCTAAAACCTTATATCTTAAGACTACTCTTTAAACATAATCTATGTAAAATGAATTAAGAAATAGTTTATCATTTGGGAATGAAAGGTTTTTTGGGTCTGGCGCTTGGATTTTTAAAAGTAAAAAAATAAGCCCTAAGACAAACCCTAAATTAAGCTTTGGTACTCACCAAATGATAAAGAAAATTCAAATGAGAAGAATACAAATTAGATTTCCTCCAATGAGTATAACTGGTGGCAAACATAATTTTTTTCTCAAAGAACAGTACAGCTACACTTGTCAGTTAAGTCAAATGTTTACTGCATTAAAGAATCTATAACAGTCCAAAGTTTACAGGCAATTATTCACTAAGAATCCCTCTAAGTCAAAGAATGGATCAACAGGTAGACATCTGAACATTTCTCAAATGAATTAACACTAAAGACTCTCAGTATAAACAATTTAAGATAATAGAAATCTTAAATGCTACCAATAAGCATTCTCTTGGGAATTTGAATTCACCTTTCTATGTATCCTAGCTCATGAACTATCCCATATTCTGCAAAATCAGGTGATAAGCTGATAGCCTATAGTCTTCCTGAGTGGCAGCGTGAAAGTTTTGATTTAAGCCAGGACCACCAAATTAATAAAATATATATTTCTAAAGAAAAAATTTTAACAGTAAACTTTGAATGTCAAATTCAGTATCTCTCATATTCCTATTCCTATTACATTCCTATTTTTTTATTCTTTCACTTGAAAAATTTAGCATTTGCTGATCTTCTACTATATGCTACAGAATTTCAAATATAAACAATCCTCACAACTCTGAAAGATTAAATATCATTATTCCCCCTTCAAATGTCGACTTTCAGGTGGAAAATTATTAGAGTAACTTGCTCAAGTAGCAGAACCAGGATTCAAACTCATGTTAGTCAATCTGAAAAGCTAAAGCTTTCCACTATTCCTTGCTGCTTAGCTTCATTAAATGATAGACATTATACTATAGCATTAAGACTAGTAAGAATTGCAGGCTGCAGCAATTACCTTTCCAATGGTTCAGAAAAGCAACACGAACTCAACATAAAACTGAGAGTGTCTACCAACTATCAAGGGAATTCTTGATAGTTGACCATCTCTCTGCTTTCTGCGCTCTTGGCTTTAGAGCCAGCAAGGGATAGAACCCTGAGAGTACAATAAAGCACCTAGCAGAACTAGTCCTCACATGCACCATCAGTCTTCATTCTGCTGAGGGCAGTGATGGGATAACAACCCAGTTAGTAAGGGGAACCTAAAAAGTGGCGAAGAGGAAAGGCTGAGGTAATGTAGGACTAATCTGCATGGGTGCACTGGGTGGTCACGCTGCTCCGTCTCCACTTCAACAGTGTTTTAACATAACAGACCCTTTTTCCAACCACCAACCACCCTCCAGAACCTTTTCCAGTTGCGACCTCCGGGACCAAACAACACCACTTTTGCGGTCAGCTCCTTAGTGCCACCCACGATGACCTCCCAGATTCGTGAGAATTATTCCACCCAAGTGGAGGGTGCGGTCACCCACCTGGTGGACCTGCATCTGCGGGCCTGCTACACCTACCTCTCTCAGGGCTTCTGCTCCGAGCGCCACAGCGCGGCTCTGGAGGGCCAGGGCCCTGCCTCCTTCAGCGGGTTGGCCCAGCACCTCTCCAAGATGCAAAACCAGTGTGGCAGCAGCGCCCTCTTCCGGGACATGCCGAAGCCCCCACAAGATGAGCGGGGCAAAGCCCTGGACGCCACAGAAGCTGCCATGGGCTCAGAGAAGAACCTGAACCAGGCCCTTTTGGGTTTGCATGCCCTGGGTTCTTCCCACACAGACCATCTCTGTGCCTTCCTGGGGAGCCACCTCCTGGATAAGGAGGTGAGACTTAAGAAGATGGATGACCACCTGACCAACCTCCGCAGGCTGGCCAGCCCCCAGCCAGGGCTAGGCGAGTACTTAGGACCAGTAGCCTTCGAGCCCAGTGGCCCTTGAGGGCCCGATTCCACCTCCTGGTCTCAGGGTCTCTGCATGAGCCTCTCCCTGCTGCCACTAGGCAGCTATGTAACCGCCTGGAGCCCTCTCCCAAGCTACTGACCAATTGGAAACAATAAAGCTTTCTGTAGCAAAAAAAAATCTATTCTCTATTCCATAAATTCTGCTATATGATTTTAGAATATTAATTAAAATAACATATATCTGATTTAATTTCCAAATTTCTAGACTATTCAAATACTATCAATACATTCAACCCTTTTGTCAATTTCACATAAGTCATAACTATTTTATAAAAACATACCAGCAAGAGGTGGCTTATGTGAGTGAAGCGTACAGGGCACACTGACAATTAACTTGTGATCTGGAATGGGGAGCTCTTTTACACCTGCATTCCTATTAAAACAGAACAAAAACGTAAATTATATTTTAGAGGACAATTTTTTACATATAAGCCACAGTTGCCTTGATTTTTTTTCAACTTTCCAATAGTATCTGAATTTATAATAAATTTAAGAATAGAAATAATGAAAATCAACAACCTAAGTATTAAGAAATTTCAGATAGTTTCCTTTTCTACAATAATGACTCTTACACATTAGATAAAGCAAAAGATAATATAAAATTTCATGTGCCGTACCATTCACACTTATCTCAGCCATTTTCAGATTTTCAAAAATGTAAAAATTAACAAAAACTAATGATCACTGTATTAATAACTTTTAAAAGCCTTAAAATCACTACATTTATACAATTTTGAAAAATCACCTTTCCTACCTTAATGGTAAAGCAGCTTTTTCTCGAACTCTTCCCAGTATAAGACCTTCGTAAGGCTTTTTGTGCGGAGAATCTAATGGGAACACAAACTCTCCTGAACTGGTGATCTGATAAAAAGGAGTCAAAAACAAAAACAACCCATACATCTGTAAATATCCAGGAAAAGGACTGGGTTTTTTTTCCTACCACTATACAATTTTCACCAAAGAAAAAGAAGTATTAAACCTCAAGGCTACCGCAGTCCAATAAAAATATAATGTGGGCCACAAGTTTAAGCCACACATGTAATTTAGATTTTCTAGTACCAACATTTAAAAAAGCAAAAAGAATGAGGCAAAATTAATTTTAATTGTATTTTAAGTTTTAAATAATTTTTAATTATTTTTAATTTAACCTATCTAAAATATTACCATTTCAATATGTAATCAATTCAAAAAATTATGAGGTATGTTATATTCTTTCTTTCATACTAAGTCTTTTAAATCCAAAACACTTATATTTTACATTTAGCACCACGTCTCAATTTGGACTAGCCACATTTCAAGTGCTGAAGAGCTACATACTGCTAGTGACTACCATAATGGACAAGGCAGCTATGAAGGACTAAAAAATTTTAAGTATCATTTTATCATCTTGCACACAAAAACCTCTATTTTTCATTAAAATTTATTATTGGAAACCATGCCATCATTAATTCATTTATTTGTTCAAATAACATTTACCTATTACTGGCAATGTGACTAAGTCAATTACAATATTTTCCTTTACTTATAGGAAACAATGGCATTAAATACTGTCAGAGCTAAAATTAATAATGAAAGAAGCTCAGGGATTGATGAGATAGACAATACGTGGTCCAATTTCTTGGCATTATAAATCCAGAAATTCAATCTTATCATTTCATCCTGGAGTGATCAGACTCCCAAAGACTCACTTTAGCTAATCAAACTCAAAACACAATTTATAATAACAATATCAAATCATTAATTAAGCATGGAAGAAAATATTTTCACTATCAGAATATTCATATCTATTCTCTGTGGAACCCTTTACCCTATATCGAGGTATCTAAAAAACCAAGTCCTTTTATCACCTCTAGGGCCCACGAGAAACAGCATCTATTCCACACAGCACTGTATAAACACTGGCAAATTCTTATTCTTTGGATATCCTTTATACTCAATGCAGATTACTCCTTCTGATATAACAATATGTTCAATTACCTAATAAGTATTTCATAAAACATATTTTTGTTTTAAGCTATAGTCATATCATACCATCTCATAGAACTGATTACTACCAGAAATGAACAGTCTTAGTTTTCACGTATTAGCATTTTACTGGTTTTGATTTCAGAAGGTAACCTTTTCGTGACTTTGGCCTCAGTCTCTGATTATAAAAGAACTGCCATAATAGACAGAGTGGAATGGAGTTTTATATTCCTGTTATGGTCCTACAGCAAATCAACCAAAGCTAAGCCCAAAGCACAACTGTAAAAGCAAAGACACAACTTAAGTGTTTGTTTGCCAAGTCTCACAAAATAGGTGCAAATAAATAATGTACACAGCTTTTAGAAGATATTCCAGTACACTACAAAGTACACAAAGCACATAAAAATAGAACCTGTGTCTAAAATGAATATACAGTTATATAAATATTATATAAATGTTAAAACATTCAACCCATAATAACCTGGTTTACCTTTTTAAAATTTAGGAGGGGTTTTCTGGAATTCACCTGGTAGACAATGTATCTTTAAAAGGATGTCCAATGAACTCTGAACTGATGCCTTATATTTTTGTATTTTTTGGTATTTTTATACCAAGCAAAGATATTAAAGATCATTCAACCAATCCAAGAGTTGGAATCATTTCTTTCAAAAACAGGCACTGAGGAACTAAGTTAAGGTTTAAAGTATAAAAGGTCCTTGCTTCTAGCATTTTCCCAACTCTTCCACAGATTTCTTTGCTATCTCCCTCTCATCCCCAGAAACATAAGAAAAAAAGAAAGAAGGAAGGAAGGAAGGAAGAGAGGGAGGGAGGGAGGGAGGGAGGGAGGGAGGAAGGAAGGGAGGAAGGGAGGAAGGAGAAGAAAAAAGAAAGAAAGACAGAAGTCACAAAGGGCAGCTGAAATTTTGGATGAGTAAAGAGGAAGAAGATGAACAGTAAAACAATTTCTATGTTTAGTGATGGACAAATTCCCCAAAGTTTTTGTTTGTTGTTTCTTAAACTACAGACATCAGAGCTTTTTAAAATGTCATCCTGATATCTCCGAGTGATTTCTGAAGGCCAGCAGTTTGGGATTCTACTACAAAAATATACAGAACAAATAGGTAAAAAGTCTTGAGAATAAGAAGACAAAGGTATTTAGTAGCAAAGTAAACATTTTAATTAGACCATGTTGAAGGAGTAGAGCAGTGACATGTTAAGCATTAAAAAGTAGATGCTACCTTTATGTGACTTGTATGTCACACCTTATTAACAAATAAAGTTAACAAATACATTAACTTCTAAACTTACTTTTACCCAGTGCCATTCAGCAACTATCTCCACAGACCAAGAAGGGTAAAGCTCTTCCTTAACAAAACGTAGGTGCTTCTGTCTATTCGTCACCCAAGTAACAACAAGACAGTTTGGAGCAGCCAGCTTAGGGATAGGTATCTGCTTTATTTGCAGTGGTGATAAATAACTATATCTAAAAATAAACAGAAAAAAATATTAGCAAAATTTGCTGCGAAAAAGAAAAATAAGCAGGGAGAAGACCTGTATAACATTGACTCCACAAAGCTCCTATATTTATTTGTGCAACTAAATATGAAGCCACACTGACACCCAGTGGACACATTATTACACGCAAGTCAGAAATAATATTTTTAGTTTTTACTAATTTAAAATGATGAAGCCATACTTCTTTATCATTTCTAAATGTATTACATTTCAGTAATTTTACTAATATTTTCTATACGCTTTTCTAACATTCAAAATTAAGCAAATATTATGGTTTGATAATCTGTACATTACAAAGGGACCCCATTAACAGTCTTGAAACTACTATCTCAATATCCCACGAACATCTTCAGTCTATCATCTTGTTTCTTTCATCCTTCCCAATCAGTTCTACTGGGCTCTCTGAAACTCTCATGCTTTCATTACAAAAAAAAATTCTACAGTCTTGCACCTCCTGGTCATTAGTAGTATGAAGTCTAGTTTCTCTTGCTAAAACACTACTTGCTCTACAATACCCCATCAAACCAATGTGGCCCTTTCTCCAGCACCCAACACACACAACAGAAAGAGGAGAGGTCAGTATTCTCCTAGCTCCCCTATTGCCAGTTCCAGGCTATCAGCCATCTACCTTTGTGTAAAATCCCCTTCTCTTTGAGAAGTACGCTATCTAGCCTCCAATGTTCCTTATCGAACCTATTACATCCTCACTCTCCATATTCAATGAGGATTTAAGTTCTGAGATCCTTCTACCTCACCAACATAAATCTTGCCAGTATCCTGGGCAATTTCAAAGCACAGGCTAAATAATGTACACACTCACCTATTCTTCCCCTAAATAAATACAATTGCATTCACCCCACTTCAATAATTCCGAGTGGCCAAAACCTGGACGTTGGCATCACTCAAACTTGCTCCATTTCTGAAACCATATACACTGATCTCTGGCCATTACTTTTTTTTTTTTTTTTTACATCTTTATTGGAGTATAATTGCTTTACAATGTTGTGTTAGTTTCTGCTGTACAACAAAGTGAATCAGCTATAAGTATACATATATCACCATATCCCCTCCCTCTTGAGCCTCCCTCCCATCCTCCGTATCCCACCCCTCTAGGTGGTCACAAAGCACTGAGCTGATCTCCCTGTGCTATGTGGCTGCTTCCCACTAGCTATCTATTTTACATTTGGTAGCGTATGTGTATGTCAATGCTACTCTCTCACTTCGTCCCAGCTTCCCCTTCCCCCCACCGTGTCCTCAAGCCCATTCTCTATGCTGTGTCTTTATTCATGCCCTGCCACTAGGTTCACCAGTACCGTTTTTCTAGATTCCATATACATGCATTAGCATACAGTATTTGTTTTTCTCTTTCTGACTTACTTCACTCCGTATGACAGACTCTAGGTCCATCCACCTCATTACAAATAACTCAATTGTGTTCCTTTTTATGACTGAGTAATATTCCATTGTATATATGTACTACATCTTCTTTATCCATTCATCTGTTGATGGACACTTAGGTTGCTTCCATGACCTGGCTATTGTAAATAGTGCTGCAATGAACACTGTGGTACATGTATCTTTTTGAATTAAGGTTTTCTCAGGGTATATGCCCAGCAGTGAGATTGCTGGGTCATATGGCAGTTCTATTTTTAGTTTTTTAAGGAACCTCCATACTGTTCTCCATAGTGGCTGTATCAATTTACATTCCCACCAACAGTGCAGGAAGGTTCCCTTTTCTCCACTCCCTCTCCAGCATTTATTGTTTCTAGATTTTCTGATGATTGGCCATTACCTCTTCTCTGTCACCAATTCTTTGACTTTATCAAAGCATTCAGTCAGTGCCCCATTCCTCCACTTTACTGAGTCTATCAGTTTCTTCCTGCCCACACTTTCTCCTCTTCCTCACATACTACCAACCACCAATCACTCCTCTGCCTTCTCACTACACCCCTAACTCCAATCTCCCCTTTACTCTTTCACCCCATAACTCCTGCAAACCTCCAATCTTAAATTCAATTCAATTTCAACACAATTCAATTCAACTTCTTCATATGGAAAAAATCAGGTGGAGAAAAATGCTAAACTGAAGAATTGGCTCAATTAAGTCCATTCTTAGGTTCTCAAAACTACTCATCAATTCTTTTACTTATCCTTGGTCAACTACTACAAACCTTCATCTCTTTTCAAGTCTCGCCCAAACTCACTCTTTGTAGATGAAATTAACGCATATATTAAAAAAAAAAAAAGCCATCGGACTGCTTCAACTACCTAACCCTCTCCCGCCTGGTTATACGCTTTCACTTACCCATTGCTATACATTTCCTCTTAAAGGATAGCATGGCTTCATATATTTAAAGCTTATCCCTCCAGCTGTGTTCTCTTATTCTCATCTTCTAGTCTATTAGTGATGCTAATTACTCCCCTCCTGTATTTTCAACCTCTCTAGTAGTTCCTTACCATCAGCCTGTAAATATGCTTATACTATACACTTTTCCTTTCTTTTCTTTTTTTTCTTTTTTTTTTGGTTAGTTTTTCTATATACTATATACTTTTAAAGGAAAGAAGAGGAGAGAAGACTTGGGCAGGGGGAGGGTGGAGAAGGGAGAAAGAAAAGAAGAGAAGAAAAAATAACAGAAAAGAAAAAAGGGAGAAATATCCTCAGTTAGGTCTCCTGTCTACAGCTAAACTAAGGACTGGCCTAACCAGATAATGCATAGTAATCTCCTTTTCTTAGCAGCCTTAATTCCATTTGCAATTTTAATTCCCCTTTTCCATGTAACCTAACATATTCACAAATTCCAGGGATTAGGACAAGGGCATGGAGGCAGGTGTGGGGGGAGGGGGGACAACAGTATTCTACCTACCACAGATGCTAAAACTGGTAACAAGATATTTACATATATCACAGTATCGCCCTATATGATTTCCTTTTTAATTTTCTAATAAAGGAAAATTAGAAAATTAAAAAGGAAAATTAATTACCTATTTTGATAATTACATTATGATTATATAAGAAAATATTAATATATTTGTTTTTAAGAATACAGAATAAAATATTCCAGAGTAACTTACTTCTTCCTAAATAATTTATTCTCATACAGTTCAGAAAAAAATTATATATACATAGATATCTACACACATGCACAAATACACACATATAGAGAATAGCTACAGGAATTCTTTGTATGATCCTTGAAACCTTAAGAGAAAAAAGTCCAATTATTGGTACAGCTCATAAACAAAAAGCATAACAAGATAATTGTGGAGAAGAAATTTCATACGAACTTTAAGTCAAGGTAATAGGAACTGTTCAGTCTAGAAAAATCTAAGAGAGAGGAAATACAACTGAAGACATTCACTAGAACTAGAGGGAAAAACTTTTTTAAAAAGCTATTAAAAGGGAATGTCATCTTACTAACTAATTGAACTTATCACTCTAAAAGGTTACATAAACGAAATGGCATAAATAAAAACAAATTTCAGAATGAAGTAAACCAATTCATTCATAGCAGTATTAAGGAATACTGTATTTTGGCACATATTTCTAAACTTTAGAATTTGATATCAAAGAAGGCAAAAATGTTGCCTTTTGGTGTTATAGAAACATCCCTGAACTGGACAGTCAGTAAGCTTAATCATTAATAAATATATTACTTTTAACATTCTTAACCTACATCTACATATAGTTCTAGTTCAAGAGAATTATCTACCTAAGGGAATTAAAATCTTAAAACGAAAGTGTTTTAGTAGTTTCAGACAATCTATTATCATAAAGTAATGCTTTTAGCATATGTAACTAGAATGTACAAAGGACAATAGCTTTGAGAAAGTATATCTAATAGATAAATTATTTATACTTACCTGTTACTTCTTTTAACTGATTTGTTCTGCCATGGTGGATCTATCACAATTACATCATATGTTTTCTTACCTGAAAACAAAGAGACAATTTCAGAAAATATCTTCTATACGTATCACTTTAAAAACTAAACATGTTCTGAGACTTCCTGGCGGTACAGTGGTTGGGACTCTGCACTTCCACTGCAGGGGGCATGGGTTCCATCCCTAGTTGGGGAACTAAGATCCCACATGCCACATGGCAAAAAAAAAAACTAAACATGTTCTTCAACAATGAAGTGCATTCACTACAGACACAAATATACTGGAATGCAAGAAAAGGATTTGTGGCATTTATTCAAATAATTTATCTAAAATAATTAAGAGATTCCCCTTATAATTTAGTACCTCCGGGATTTTAACATAATTTCACCTATTGCAGAGACTTCCTAAAAATAACTACAGCTCCCTTAGCTAGACAACAATGATTTATAAATGTCCTATAAGTCTTGGTAGCCATATTAACTTGGTCCTTTCAAGCCTAGATAGGGTAGGTGTGGGTTTTTTGCTTTTGTTTTTCAACTTTTTACATGAAATAAAACTTGTCTTTTAACTGATATATTGACCACAACAAAATGTCCCCAATAGTCTACTAGTGTCCTTTTCTCTGGACCAGGATCACACATTGCATTCAGTTGCCATGTCTCCTAAATTTCCTCCAATCTGGAAAAGTTCCTCAGTCTTTCTTTGTCTTTTATGACCTTGATACTTTTGAAGACTACTGGCTAGTCATTTTATAGAATGTCCCTCAAGTTTGGGTTTGGTATTTCCTCCTGATTAAATTTAGGTTCTTTATTTTTGGCAAGAGTATCACCATGCCATTATCAGGAAACACAGTGTCAAAATGTCTCATTATTAGTGATACTACCTTTGATCATTTGGTTAAAATGCTGTCAGCCAGGTTTCTCCAGTTTTACTTTTGTAATTAATAAGTATTTTGCAGGGAGATATTTTAAGACTGTGCAAATATCCTGCATCTCATCTTTTCATCCACTATTTTGACACCCAAATACTATGATGTGTGCCAAATGGAAATTTTCTAGTTACATCATTCTACCTACATTTATTAATTGGAATTTTACTGTGAGGAAGAGCTGTCCATTTTCCTTTTATAAACAGAGGTATATTTTTGTAAATGTACAATCTCATAAGTGATCAAAAGAATGCAAATTAAAATAAGGAAGTGATGGTTTTTAAACTATTAGAGTAACAAAGATCAAAAAGAATGGGGAAAAAAATGTTCAAATACAGCATGATTTTCTCATTAATTTGTTATCTTGTCATTTACCCTGAAGAATTTATGACACTGTGACATGAATAACCAATCATTTATAAGACGGTTTGAAAGTAATTAAATAAAGCTTTTCATTAATAAGCTATGTTATGTTAATAATGTAAAATTTTGCTTAAAAATGTCCAAATAACATTAAACAGCAGATTAAATTCAATTTGGTCAATATACCTCTTATCTACATCATCCCTTAGAATATTATAATAGTTATAATTTGTTAGAAACATAAATCACTGAGCTAAGCTCATGATGCAGATTATCTCATCTAATCCCCAAAATTACCCTTGGAAGTAGGTATTATCATATCCATTTTATAGACTAGGAAACTGAGGCTCAGTTTTGTGAAGTGCCTAAAGACTCATAGTTAAGCTTCAGAATCTAAATTCAAATTCAGGTGTATGTGACTCTGGACTTAAATATCTAAATTCTTAACTTTATACAGGAAAATATTTTGAGAAACTTTAGATAATAAACTTGAACAGTAGCTTAAAATGTAACCTAAAAGGCTAGGAATGGTTTGGGAATTAACATTTGTATATGAAGTGTTTCTACTTTGCTATGAATAAAAGCTAAATAAAGTTATTTGGTCAACCCCAACTGTACCCTGAATTCCTAAGTACAGAACAGTAACTATGTTTACTCTCTTGGGGAGTAGTTAAGTTTTTGACCATTTGTTTGTAATAAGAATTTTTTTAATTTTTAAGACAGAAGTCAGCACTTTAAAATTGAATTTAAAAGAAAAATACACTGAGAAAATTGTTTACCCTATAACAAAATGCTGGTGCTCATTCAACATTCAGACTTGTTCTTGACTTCGGAGGCCACAAAAAAATTATCTTTTTCTAATAATAAACATAATAATTACTTACAGCTCAGAAGCGGGTACATACAAGAAATGTCAGACAAAAGAAAACTGCTTTTTGGCGGCAGCAGGTATTTCTGTCCCATTAAAGTAATCATTTTTGTAAAGCTAGAGTTGTTTTCAACAATCCGTGAAAATAAATCCTGCTCTGTAACAGATATATCATCTTCCATCAATTGTAACGTCTGAAGTTCCATTTCATTCAGAGAAGGCAAATGCTTTGCCATTTCACATAATTCTGACAAATTGCAGGTATCAAGTGGTAAAGTAATGGGCTCACTATACTTGTCCCGTTTTTCATAAAGTGGATGAAGAAAGCCACTTTTGAGACCTTCTTGGATTAACTGTGAAGATCCATCCAAAATCAGCCCCCTGATCTGTAAAAGAATTTTTTTTAAGTACATTAAAAAGTCACTAAAAAATAAATAAAAAGTCACTGACATTAAAACAATTTTCTAAATAATAAAGTTCCTACTATGCTTTGAATATTTCAACTCTTGGATTAAAATCAACATTCTTAATGCTTACAGGAAAATAACTTTATCCAACAAAAAGAGAAAGTGTGAATATACCTTTGAAATGGTATTTCTTAACTGTGGAATGAAACAAATCTCATAAACTCACTGAAAATTAACTAACCAAACGATATATTGAATACATAGAAAATGTATCCTTAAAACTTTATATGATAAATTTGATAATGTTTCTAAAAGAAAGTGGAAAAAAAAAAAAAGTGGAATTTCTAATTTATAAAAAGAATTAAGGGAATTCCCTGGCAGTCCAGTGGTTAGGTCTCCATGCTTTCACTGCCAAGGGCATGAGTTCAATCCCTGGTCGGGGAACTAAGATCCCGCAAGCTGTGCAGTGTGGCCAAAAAAAAAAAGAATTAAGTTTAAATCACATTTAATCTTAAATTTTTCTAGTAACTTAATTTTTTACATATTTATTTATTTACTTATTTGGCTGCGCTGGGTCTTAGTTGCAGCATGCAGGATCTTCACTGCAGCATGTGAGATCTTTAGTTGCAGCATGTGGGATCTAGTTCCCTGACCAGGGATTGAACCCAGGCCCCTTGCATTGGGAGCATGGAGTCTTAGCCACTGGACCACCAGGGAAGTCCCCCTAGTAATTTAATTTTAAAATAAATATACCTTTGATTTTATAAAATATAGCTTGAATTGTAAAAAAAAAAAAAAAAAGAAAAAGAAAAAAATTAACTCTATAAAATGAATATATAAACAAAGGTTTTCAATAATACAACCAAAATAATTATAAAATTAAAAGCCAAGTTCTGCTTCTGGACAAGATGGAGTACCTTTAATCTGAAATTACTTTTAAAAAATTATTTTTAAAAAACGGTTTTCAGACCTTGGATGGATGTCAAGCAGTGTAGAACAGTAGTCCCTAAAAAAGGAGAAACGAGTTGCTCCAGCTTACCGCCTTGAGAAAGTTTCTAGGTAGCAGTACAGGAAAGAGACCCATTCAGAGCCCAACAATCTCTCTGAGTTAAGGAAATACAGCTGGGAGTCTGGAAAGGCCAAGGCAGCCAGAGTTTGCAGGGAAGGATACCAGAGAGGAGAGAGCTGCAGAGGGTCAAGTCTCCAGCTGAGTAGTGATCAGCACATGTATGTGATGAAATACCCAAGGTCAGGGAAAGAACCAGATAAAATGATCAGAGGGAGAAATCTCCAGAGTTCACACAGGGCTTGTACAGCCCTTTTTTTTTTTTTTTTTTTGCAATACGTGGGCCTCTCACTGCTGTGGCCTCTCCCGTTGCGGAGCACAGGCTCTGGACGCGCAGGCTCAGCAGCCATGGCTCACGGGCCCAGCCGCTCCACGGCATGTGGGATCTTCCCGGACTGGGGCACGAACCCGTGTCCCCTGCATCAGCAGGCGGACTCTCAACCACTGCACCACCAGGGAAGCCCGTGCAGCCCATTTTTAAAGATTAGGAAAAAAAAGTAGAAAGGGATATTAAGGCACTCATTATAACCATATTCATATGTTCAAAAATGTAAAGAAAAAAATGAACCTGTTAAGAAGAGATAGGGAAACTATAAGAAAAGACCAAATTGAGTGTCTAGAAATTAAAAACTACAATGCACAAGTGAAAAATACACTACATTGGAATTACAGCAGATTAGACACTGAAGAAGAAAAGGTTAATGCACTTGAAAACAACGCAATAAAAGCACCCAAAATGAAGGGGACAGAAAATATATTTAAGGAGACAACAGCCAAAAATTTCTAAATTTGCTGAAGACTATGTATTCACAGATCCAAGAAGATCAACAAATGGAGGAGGAGGAGGAAGAGGAGGAAGAGAAAACTACATTAAGGAACATCACAATTAAATTGCTGAAAATGCTCAAAGCAGCCAGAGACTTCCACTTCCAACCAAGATGGAGCAATAGGGACAAAAGCTTTCAAGACACTGGACATCAGGCAACAAAGGAGAGTGAAAGAAATCATAGGTAAGCCCTATGACTGCCCCAGCTAACTGCCTGGAGATTTTCCAAGGCACAGGAAGAATCTGGGCAGAGTCTAGAAGAAATCCAGAGTTAAGGAGACAGAGCTGAGAATATGGGGATGCCAAGACAGAGTACCCAGGAGAGTATCAGAGAGGAAAGAGCTGTACAGAGAGAACTCTGTATATCTGCAGGTAGTCACACTGGAGAAATTCCCCTAAATACTGATCACTCCAAGTGTGTGGGGGAACTATCCAAGGCCAAGAAAAGAATCATCCAAGAGGACTAAAAGAAACAGTGTCTTGAGCTCTCACAGGGCCAAGAATAGTACTTGTTTCCAACACTCAGACCAGAAAACATCATGATTCACAGGACAATTGGGGGACATTTCACCATGGGTCTCGCTGTGTGAGCAGAGGCACTGATAGCTTTTGTTCCAGAATAAATTTTCAAGGTGTTGGTTTGTAACCTCAAGAGCTTCCCAGATGAAATCTGAAACTGGCCCCTGTACACAGAGGGCAAGGAGAGACCAAAGAAAAGAGGCAGACCACTCTAGATGGGAAGATGGCAGGTTTAACAACAAGAGAACTTACAAACGAGGCTTGTCTTGGGAGGCTGCAAGACAAGTAGATCTCTGTACCTGTCGCCCAGAATCCTAAAAGTTTATACAGCGTTCTTAACTGGGTTCAGTCACATACACAGTCCAGATCGTCTCAACAACAGCTTACTCTCTCAAGGCTATGTCCTTGAAAACAGCTCCCACTGTGGGAACGGTGGGCAGAGTGTACAGTCCAAAGACAAAGGAGGGGTGAGGAGCCTCCAAGTGTCCAGGTCAACCAGTGGTCATATCCTCAAGATCAGTTCCTCCAACACAAGGATATTCATATAGCATGGAAGACGGAGATCATGTCTCCCTCCAAGCCAGAAGGCAGATCTGTTTGCTGTCCAGGTTAATAAAGGCTCACTCTGGGACAAAAGGCTGGACAGGTTTGTTTGCAACCCATTTTAAAAAACTGGGGTTCCCTAACCTTAGGGTTCTTTAGCTATGAACCAAATTTACTGCATGCAGAGCATACACCGAGGCTCCTTGGCATCGTCCCCATGGAGTACAAGGGAAGTCTGTGAACAAAAAGTATATGTTTCCTGCTATGCAGGGAGCAATAAACTCCTTATTTAATAAAATCTTAGGTCTAAATCTATGTTAATAAAATCTGAGACCTAAACTTGCTAGCTTGTTAGCTTCCAAATAGAGTAAAATCTCAGACATTTCATCCCAGTTCTTGACAGGGGTATTGGGTAGATAACAGATTTTGTGTCAGTAAAAAGGAATAATCAGCCTTAGTCTAAAAACATCATTCTAAACTCACCTAAGAAAAATCTACCCAGTAATTGATAGACCAATTAAACCAAAAATCTCTAAAGATATAGAAGTTCTGAACAACACTACCAACTTAACCTGACATTCATAGAACACTGCATCCAACAACTATAGAATACGTATTCAAAAATACATTAAAAATAGCACACAATACAGTCACAAAGGTAATTCATATGCTGGACTATAAAGAAAGGCTCAATAAATTTAAAAGGATTGAGATCATCAGAGTATATTCTTATACCCCAACGGATTTAAGTTAGAAATCAGTAACAAGAAGATATCAAGATAAACCCCAAATATCTGGGAATGAAACAGCAGACTTCTAAATAATTCATATAGGTCAAAGACAAAATCACAGAGGAAATTAGAAAATATTTTGAAGTGAATGAAAGTGAAAATACAAAATATCAAAATATGTGGAATGCAACTAAAGCAATGATTCAAGGCAACCTTATAGCTTTAAGTGCTTATATTAAAAAAAATCTAAATTCACTGACAAAAGCTTCTACTTTAAGGAGTTAGAAAAAGAGCAAAGTAAACCAAAAGGAAGAAAATAATAGAGAACAGATATCAACAAAATAGAAAATAGATAGACAGTAAAGAAAATTAATTAAGTTAAAAGCTGGTTCTTTGAATATACTTGACATCAATTCATGTGTCTAATAAGGGGTTGATATCCAGAATATAAAAGAACTCCTAGGGAATTCACTGGCCCAGGCTTTCGCTGCCAAGGGTGCAGGTCCAATCCCTGGTCAGGGAACTAAGATCCCAAAAGCCGTGCACCGTGGCCAAAAAAAAGAACAAAACTCCTAAAACTCAATAACAACAACAAAAACCCAATTTAAAAATGAGTGAAGGACATGAATAGGGACATGAACAGACATTTCTCCAAAAAAGACATACAAACGGCCAACAGCACATAAAAATATGCTCAACATCATAAATCATCAGAAAAATGCAAATCAAAACCACAGTGAAACACCACTCACACCCATTAGAATGGCTGTTAAAAAAACAAAAACAGAAAGTAAGTGCTGACATGGATATGGAGAAACTGGAAACCCTTATGCATTGCTGGTGGCAATGTAAAATGGTACAACCACTGTGGAAGACAGTAAGGCAGTTCCTCAAAAAATTAGAACTATCATATGATCCAATAATTCCACTTCTGGGTATATTCCCAAAAAAACTGAAAGCAGGGACTGGAACTGATATTTGTACGCTCATGTTCATAGCAGCATTATTCACAATAGCTAAAAGGTGGAAACATCCCAAATGTCCATTAACAAAAAAATATATAAATAGGCACTTCCCTGTTGGGGGAAAATAAAAATCATTCAGGAGACAATGGTGATAGTTACAAAACAATGTGAATGTACTCAGTACAACTGAATTGTACACCTAAAAATGGTTAAAGTGGTAAATTTTATTTTATGTATATTTTGCCACAGTAAAAAAAAAAAAAAAAAAAACCTACAAAAAAAAGCTGGTTCTTTGAAAAAACAACAACAACAAAATAACAAGCCCCTAGCAAGAAAAGGAAAGAATACAAATCACCAACATCAGGAATGAAAAAGGGCATCACTTATCATCACAAATCCTACAGACATTAAAAGCATGATAAGAGAATACTATGAACAATTTCATGCCAATAAATTTGACAAGTTGGATGAAACAGACAAATTTCTTAGAAAATACAACTTGCCAAAATTGACATAAGCAAAAGCAGAAAATCTGAAAATCCCTGTTATCTATTAAAGAACCTTATATTATTCCTAAAAACCTTCCCCAAAAGGAAACGCCAGGCCTAGATAATTTCACTGGTGAATTAATTCAAATACTCAAGGATGAAAAACCACTGATCCTATGAAAACTTCAA
Source organism: Neophocaena asiaeorientalis asiaeorientalis (assembly GCF_003031525.2). Classification (NCBI taxonomy): domain Eukaryota; kingdom Metazoa; phylum Chordata; class Mammalia; order Artiodactyla; family Phocoenidae; genus Neophocaena; species Neophocaena asiaeorientalis. The sequence goes on from NW_020174694.1 coordinate 541,006, forward strand.
CGAAGAATGTATAGCAGATGGATATATATGGATGTATAGCAAATGAAAAGATTCTCAACATTATTAGTCATTAAGGAAATGCAAGTTAAAACCTCAATAAAATACCACTACACACTTAAAAGAATTCCTAAAATCAAAAATCTGATGATATCAATGCTAGTGAGGATATGAAGCAAAGAGAGTTCTTATACTTTGCTGGTGGGAAATGCAAAACAGTACAACTACTTTGGAAAGCAATTTGGCATTTTTTTATGGAGATAAATAGAACATTAACCATCAAACCAAAAATACCATTCCAACATGGAAATTTAAAACTCTATTACAAACAACTCTTAAGCAAATCTCTAGAAAACCATGATATATCAAAGAAATTTCACATCATGACAATTACAACACAACATATCAGAACCTATGGTATGCTGCAGTGCCCCAAGAAAAAAAATCATAACATTGAATACTTCCATCAAAAAAAAAAAAGAAGAAAAAAAAATGAACTAAGACAACTCAAAAAGTCAAAAAAAGAAAAAAACAGAAGGAATAAATTAAAATGGATTAAAGCAGAAATAAGTTAGACATTTTTAAGGTAAATTAATTTCAAAAACAACTAATAAATTAGGCAAAGCATTAGCTAATCTATCAAGGAAAAGGAAGTAAACATAAATAGTGAAGGCAAAATAACCACAGAAACAGACTATTCATAAACAAATTTGAAAAATTAGATGAAATGGATAATATTCTAAGATAACATAATTTACCAAGATTAACTACAAAAGAATTTTTTTAATCTAAAATTGATTTCCAAAGAGGAAAAAGGAAAAGCTGTCAAAGAAGTATCCCCACAAAAAAAGCAACATACTGAGATGGATGCAAAGGGGAGTTCTACCAAACTTTTAAAGAACAGATTACTCCAGAGAATTGGGGAGAAAAAAGAAAAACTTCCAACTTCCAACACTGAAATATGTAAATATCTGTATATAATTATATATATAAAACAAAAAAAATTAAATATATCAGACCAATCTCACTTACGACTGTTCCAAATAAAATAGTAGCAAACAGGGCTTCCCTGGTGGCGCAGTGGTTGAGAGTCCGCCTGCCGATGCAGGGGACACGGGTTCGTGCCCCGGTCTGGGAAGATCCCACATGCCGTGGAGCGGCTAGGCCCGTGAGCCATGGCCACTGAGCCTGCGCGTCCGGAGCCTGTCCTCCGCAACGGGGGAGGCCACAACAGTGAGAGGCCCGCGTACCGCAAAAAAAAAAAAAAAAAAATAGTAGCAAACAAAATCCAGCAGAACATTCAAAAAATAATACATCATGGTCATTTGGAATATATACTACAAATGTAAGGTGGTTACATATGATTAAAAATCAAAGGAAAATATTAGGAGAAAAATCATCCATTCAATCTCCATAGATGCTTTAAAAACATTTGATAAAATTCAGTAACCACAGTTGATAATAACACTCAATAAATAAGAATACACAGAAACTTCTTTAACATGATATTTCCAACTCAGCCCAAAACCCAGTGGAGAGGAAATCATCTCCTACAAAGTCAGGGACAAGGATAGATATTCTCACAAACGTTACTTAATATTGTATCATATTTTCCAGCCTATACAATTAGAGAAGATAAATAAATTAGGGATATAATAATTATAGAGGTGTAAGTAAAACTATTAATATTTGCAAGAGTTATAATTATTACCTGAAAAATCAAGACATTCAATTTTTTTAAATTAATGCTAGATGTATATAAAGAAAATTTTACAGAATAACAACAGAAACTTAAACAAATGGAAAGACACATTTATGTTTTGGAGTAGGATCACAACATCTTAAAGATGCTAATAGTAAACGTTTATAAATTTGATTGCCATAAAAATTTCAACAGGTTAGTTTTTCTAACCAGACACTAAAATTGATCCTAAAATTCATGTGGGAAAATAAACAAAAAGCCCAGGAAAATTAAATCTCAAAAGAGATTGGCAAATAAATAGTGAGACAAACAAGTAAGACTTAAAGTCCAGAAATAAACTCAAATACTTATGTGAATTTAGTATATCAAGCATCTCATATAAGGAGGGAAAAACTGCATGAATAATGGTAGGACATATAGGTAGTCAACTGGATCCATACCTCACACTGTATACCAGGATAAAGTCTAAATGGATCAAGATATAAATTTGAAATAAAATCATAAATGTTCTAGAATAAAACATAGGAAATTATTTTAAAACCTTGAAGAAGGAATACTTCTCTAATTATGATTCCAAAATTCAGAAGTCGTAAAAGAAAAAAATGATAAATTCAACTAAATGAAAATATAATATTGTCTGCATGGCGAAACCAAAACCAAAAAAAATCATAATTAAAATTAAAATGACAAACTGGGAAAAATATACTTGTAATTTACATAATCGACAAAGACCTAATTTCCCCAGCATATAAAGAGCTCCTATAAATCAGTAAGAAAAAGAACAATCCAATTTTTTTAAGTATGCAAAGGAAACAAACAGTTCACATAAGAGAAATACAAATGAATTTTAAACATACATTACAATGCTTAACTACATTCATAATAAGAAATGCAAATTAAAGCCATACTAAAATACTATTTTTCAACAATTAGACTGGCAAACATCAAAAACTATAATATACTGTAATGGTGAGGATGTGGGAAAACAGGCAAAAGTATACATTTCTAGTGTGCTAATAAGATGATACAAACTCCATAGCAGCAATTTGGCAGTATCTATCAAAATGTTCAAACCCTCTGACCCAGAAATTTGACTTGTCGAAATTTATCCTGCAGATACCACACATAAACATAGAAAATGACATGTGCATACTATACCTAAATGTCAGCAATTAAAGATTAAGTAAATAAAAGTAGGAAAGACAATGAGATCTAAAACAATTTGAACCCTCTGTTTCCTCTCATTTCTTTAACTCCCAGATCTCAGTAACCTCTAAGTTCTAGAAATACATCCTTCATATTATTCACTTTCTTCTGCCACTATCTTAAGTTGTTTTACCTACTGACAGTAGGCTTTTATAACTCAGAAAATTTCTGGACTTAACCAATATAGCATAAGTTTACTTATGTTAAATATGTAAATGAGAAGTACATGAGATTTTAATAAAAATTGGTTTAAATTGTCCATTACAATAAAAGTAATGATAAATCACTCCAGTGTTAAATTCTAACCTTGATCAAAATGACTGCTTGAGGGACTTCCCTGGTGGTGCAGTGGTTAAGAATTTGCCTGCCAATGCAGGGGACACGAGTTCAAGTCCTGGACCAGGAAGATCCCACATGCCGCAGAGCAAGTAAGCCTGTGCACCACAACTACTGAGCCTGCGCTCTAGAGCCCGTGAGCCACAACTACTGAGCCCGCGAGCCACAACTAGTGAAGCCCGCACACATAGAGCCCATGCTCCGCAACAAGAGAAGCCACTGCAATGAGAAGTCTGTGCACCATAGTGAAGAGTAGCCCTGGCCCGCCACAACTAGAGAAAGTCCGGCAGCAGCAATTAAAACCCAACACAGCCAAAAGTAAATATAAATAGATAAATAATAATTTTTTAAAAAATGACTGATTGATTTTTAAGAACATCCTTATTTACGTTGTCCTTTTATTTATACTAGTTCACATTAACCTTCCAAAGTCATCAATGAATATTTTACACCGTACCTTTGTATGGTATTCCATAGCATCCAATTCACCTTGATTGAAAACAACGCATCTCTTACGCTTCTAAAGAGTAAATTACAGGGAAAAAAAATATGTGGCCATCATCAAAATAATGATATTTTGAAATATATTAGTACTTCCTTTTTCTTTATCACATTTTCCATATTGTGTATCTCATTCTTTAAGAGGTAATACCTACTGAGGTCGAAATAAGTGCAAAGAGTATGGACTGGGGAGGTAAGATTTCCCAAATAATAATAATTATTATTATTACAAACTTAATGGGTGATAAAAGGCCATGTAGGCGTTATCTACTATTAGTAAGAACTAGTATGACATAATAAAATGGCACTGACATCCATAGAACACAAGGAAACTGTGACACTGTATAAGAGTCACCAGTGTCATCTATCAGTTGATATATGGTATAATTATTCTGAACTTTCTTAATTTCTACAACAAAAACAATTTGCAATGTACTTTTAATAGATCTTTATGTGTAATCTGAGGATTAGGTATAAATAAGATATATTAACACTGTTCTACATCTAACAACTCCATAACAAAGAACATGTAGGTCTGCAATATAGAGCAGGGACTTTGTACTTTTCATTGCTGAAATCTCAGTGCCTACATGGTGGCATAACTCCTAGCAGGCTAACAACAAAAGTTCTTTGGCTGAATAAATACATGGACTCTCTATTACTTTCCTTATTCTAATTCTCAACACGCTTTCTTATTTAGTATCTTTCTTCCCCACTCAGTTGTAAGATCTAAAAAGGCAGAGATTATATTTATCTTGTTTCATCACTCCTTGTACAACAGCACATAGAAAGATCTGAAACATTTATTGGGTGAATAACGAATGTAATTCCTATCTCTAACAAAGAAAATGTTAATATGATCTATCTGAAATGGACTTTGTATAATCACCTCTGAGCTCTTCAAATACATAAAAAGTATTCATGCATAATTTATTTGACTATATGGCACTCTCAAAACTTTTGATTGCACCAATGTGTATACAAATATATATATTTTAAGAATATATATTTTCCATAGTAGCTGTCTAGTTTTATCACTAGAAACTTTTCAAAAATATCACCCTTCTTCCAAACATTTATTATACAAGCTTATCCCCAAAGGATAAATCTCTAAAATTCCCCCTTTATACTGCTTTAGAATTTTACAGAGAAACATATTTTTGAGCAAAAATAGGTGTAAAAACATGCAATTAATACGAAAACCTAGGCAGACAGGGTTTCTTTTTTTGTTACTTAGTTTTGTTTGTTTAATTTACAGAGCATTCACTTTTGAATCAACTTTGCTTACTTCTGAAATATGCAAATTTGGTCTTCTAAGAATGGTAGAATGTTAGCAAAAAGTTAAAAATCACTCTGGATGTGCTAAAGTCTTATTATGCTTTATTGACTATTCTTTATACTTAGTAAATCACAAGATATTTGAGATGCTGGAATAATAAATTTGTGTTCTCTGTAGAAAAATTTAAATTTCTTAAAACTTATTACCTTCCCACTAACAGAAATGGAGATTTCTTTCTTAACATCATTTACTAGATCTTCCTTTTCATTACTTTGTTGGCATTCTTTGTGAATATCAGAAGTTATATAAGGTTTGGTGACATCAAACAGTTCAGATCGAAAAACATATTTTTGTATGAGCATTTCACAATTTCCTCCATCATCATTTTCTGGCTTAGTGGTAGAAGCAATACAGGTAGCAGAAGCTCCAAAAGAGGACATAGAATCCATGTGAAGAGTATCAAGGTGAACAGAAGAAATAGGCTCATTTTTACTGCAACAAGGCTCATGATGCTGGTGAAGTTCATAACTTATCTTGTTAATGAAAGAAAGATGATCCAGTAACCATCCTGGCGATAGCTCACGCACCACAGACATTCTTCCTTTAAAACAAACAAACACCTCTGAGAATTAGACACTAGAAGTAAAACCCAACTTTCCTAATTAAGTTCTAAACTCAGACAGGAAAGGAGACGTGCCCAAAATTACAACTGGTTGATGGCACAATTGCTACAAGACCCAGGTATCCAGACTTCGGCTCTGAGTTCCCCTCCCACCACCCACCACTCTCCAAGTTTGGGGCTGTGTTTGCCTCTGAGTTCAAACGCAGGTAAGGGGGGTTGTCATATTTTAGCAAAGTAACCTACTGTGCTCAGGTCACTTTTCTCTCCTAATTCTCGGCCCCCCACTGGATCCTCCAGCTTTCCGCAGGCCACCGCTAGAGCACCTGGAACCCCAGAGAGCACTCATGCCCTGAGCCCGAACCTTCGCGGCGGCCTTAGCAGCGCGACCCTGGGGCCGACTGCGCCCACACTGGGCCGTCACTATCTCCTACCTCGCCGCCTCCCTTGTCAGAAAAGTGCACCCCGCCTTCCCAGACTTGCTTCATGAAACAGCACCCATCTAAACAGTGGTCCTGAAAGACACTCCTTTCAGGGCAAAAGAAAAAACAAATCTCCTTTTCTAACAGTCAACGGGAGCCGCCATGTTGCTGTACGGAAAAAACGTTTCAAGGGCTGCCTGGAGCGCTCTGCTCGCTACTCAGGGACGTAAAGCGCTTGGGCGTTCACAGCTAAATTTAAGGGTCGGACCAGACTTCTCAGAGGACGCTTACAGCTTGCCGGAACACGCCCGAGCGCGCCCGTGAGGCGGCGGCACTTCACCAACACGCAGAGTTCCGGCGACGAGCGGCGCCCGAGAATTGCGCACGCGCGCGCATGTCGTGCGCGATGACGTCAGCGACGCCGGAGATTTTAAAATTCGAACGGCGCCGGCGGGTGGAGGAAGGAGGTTGTGTTTTGGCGGCTGACGTTTTGTGTAGCGGGCAATAGCACGGTTTCAGCAGTTCGGTCCCTGCGTCGTATCGGGAAGCTGGAAGAAAGGTGACTAATGACTTTGAGTTAATTTTGTTCCGGCAGCACTGGGCTAGAGGGAGAACGCCAGGGCGCCAAAAAGTTAGATTCACGGGCCCTGAGGAGAGACGTTTTGGTGTTTGCTGTTGTAACCGGCCCCCGGGCCCCATCTGTTCTAGGCGCTAGTTTCCCGGAGTCCAATAAATTTCTTATGGCAGTGATTTTCCAAGGGAGAAGGGGAAGGCCAAGGTGACACCGGTGGGGTGAAGAGGACATGGAGAGAGGAAAAGGGGAAGAATGGATGGGAGCAGGGAGAGGAAGGACGAGATGAAGAACTGTTTGCTATGGTGCGTTTGAGATACTAGTGTAACATCCTGGTGGCCGTGTAAGGAGTACATCTGAAAGTCTTAACCTCAGATTTTAAGAGTACATTTTAAGTGGAGATTGGGAGTGGACAGATAGGTGAGAGTGGAAAAGTTTAATAGATCAGAAGCGTATACTGAATAAGAAATAGCCAAACAAAGAAGTAAAGAGTGTAATCAGTTTAAAAGACAAAGGCGAGCCCCAAGAAGTAAAAGGATAACCACAGATGTCCACTTTCTTGGAAACCAGGGCAGGACCTGGAAGGGCTAGGTGTATAGTGTCTAATGCCTCAGAGTTAAGATAGGATCAAAAGATTTGTCAGTCATGAGTATCTCAGGAGGCAACCGTTTCAGTAGATGGGAAGGGAATGAGATGTGAATGTGGTCTGAGAAAATGGAAACAGTCTTTAGACCAGATAATTTATCCTTGATGAGAGGGAGATTGAAGCACGAGGGGCAGTAATTGAATAATGTAAATGGGAAACAGTAGGTTAAGGACAGAGCAGGGGAGATGGACATTAGGAAAAGAAAACTGAATAGCTCTGCTCCAAGACCAAAGAAAATGAAACATCAGAGGTAGTTCTTGTCAGTAGCCTCTGACTTCCCATTGAAATAGGCACAGCCAACAGTGGTGATGTGGTCTGAGTTAGGATTTAGGGGTTTAACTACCATAAATACCCTGTGAAGGTAGGAATCATACCTTATTCACCTTTGTATTGTTTGCATTGCTTTCACGCTCCCTTGTACATGGTAGGCAGTTAGTAAGTGTTTATGTGTGTTGAATTTTTTTTTTTTTTTTTTTTTTTGGGTTACACGG
>NW_020174694.1:548915-599015 GCF_003031525.2 Neophocaena asiaeorientalis asiaeorientalis
TTTTTTTTGCGGTACACGGGCCTCTCACTGCCGTGGCCTCTCCCGACGCGGAGCACAGGCTCCGGACGTGCAGGCCCAGCGGCCATGACTCACAGGCCCAACCGCTCCACGGCACGCGGGATCCTCCCGGACCAGGGCACGAACCCGTGTCCCCTGCATCGGCAGGCAGACTCCCAACCACTGCGCCACCAGGGAAGCCCTGTGTTGAGTATTTTTAAATGGAGTTAAATAGATAGATGTTCCCTGCAAATTAGGACTTCACCTTACATGAACAAGCAAAGATAGACCGGGAAAGATTATCTTGAAAAAACAGTGAAACTTGGCTGCCCTTCTGTTTGAGGGTAAAGATAATAGTTGTTGCTTAATGTACCATCTGTGTCTGGAAAGACTTGTTCATTACCAAATTCGTGAATGCAGGTCATAAACATGAAACGCAGTTCATTTTCTACCGGTGGTGCTGGCCGCCTCTCTATGCAGGAATTAAGATCCCAGGACTTAAATAAACCAGGCCTCCATACCCCTCAAACGTAAGTACCTATGCCTTATTGTCTTTGGCAAAGAAATCTGTAAGGGAGGTTAATACAAAGATGTAGTATGAGTCATATTGTGATGAATCTTATCTGTTCTCAGTGGTACCTAATTTGGAGTGAGTGAAGGCCAAAAAATGGGCATGTTACTAGGTGTTGTGTTTTATCTCATTTGATAGTTAAATCTCCAAAGCCACGTCTTTTGCTAGGCAATCCCTGAGGGACTGCTAATTCCTTTACAGCACTCTTCCACTCATTTATTTTCCTCCTTTACTGTAGAGCTGCTTGTTTGAGCAGGTTCTCTGCTGTAACTTCTATTTACTGAGGTGTATCCAACTAGCATAGTTCTCAATGAAAGGTATTATTTGCCCTGACAATTAGCTGCAGTTTAGTAGCAGCCTACAGAACACCACTTCTCCAAACTATTTCCTCAGGATTCACTGGAAAAAAAAGGTGCCCCAAAGAACTTGCTGTCACTATAGTCAATATCCTTTAATGATCTGTAATTGAAAAGAATCTGAAAAAGTGTGTGTGTGTGTGTGTGTGTGTGTGTGTGTGTGTGTATCTCAATCACTTTGCCATACACCTGAAACATTGTAAATCAACTGGACTTCAATTTTTTTAATAAAAAATAAAATGAGAGGGAAAAAAGAACTTAAAATCATAAACTAATTTTTCCCTATGAATGAATTTCTTACAATTAAGAGAAGGCTATTTGTAACCATGTTGAGTGCTATCATTCCTTCTCTATTACCAAGGTACAAGTTACTTGCTAACTGTTCTTAAGTTACTTGGGTTTACATAGTATGAGCCTCTGCTACTTTTAGAAATTTGAAATATTTATACATTTTTTTCTTCTGAAATCAGAGAAATGTTTTGTACTGTTGCACATTACTACTCCAAAAGATTTGTGCCTTGAATTGCATTCAAAGCTAAAAGGTTGCCTTTGTCAGTGTTTCTGGTCTGTAATTGACATAATGTATGTTCTTAAGTGTAGCTGCAGTCTAATAAAGAGTGAGCCTCAAAATAAAAAATTTTAAATGTGGCTATCATTCTATGATTGAAAATATCTATTTTTAAGTTATTTCTTTTCCTTTGAAGTTGTTATCCATAAATGTACATATTTTAGGATAATTAAAATTACAATGTAGATATGGGGATTTTTCCTCCTTTTTTCTTAACATTTTAGTGTTAAAACTCATACTATGTTGTAAGCCTATCCTATTTTTGATAGCTATGATTGCTGCTAAAAATTTTCACGATTTTGAATTATTCTTATAAGTAATGAGGAAGAGGGGTTGGTTCCAATGTATTTACAAAAGTTTCTTGAACTAATATTTTTCCACTTATTTAAAGAGTTTGTTTTTCTCCTTTTCTTAAAGCAAAGAGAAATCAACCTTTGGAAAATTGAGTATTAACAAACCCACATCTGAAAGAAAAGTCTCTGTATTTGGTAAAAGGTAATGATTTTTTTATTAATTCTAATGGAAGGGATTCTTATAGCTATGCATTGAGCTAGATGCTGTCAAAGTACAAAAAATTAGATGGCATGGTCCCTTTCAAGAGAAGGTTATAATCTAGTTTTCCTCTGTTTTAAATGGTTAAAATGGTTATATTTGCTTTAGGTTATGCTGAGATATATCAGCACATTTAGACCACTATTTCATTGTTACAAGTGAATACTTGATTGAAAATTCTACACATAGCTTTCACATACTATGGAATCATAGCATTTTAAAATTAGGAACCATCATCTAGTCCAACATCTTAGCCAAAGACTTTTTTTTACTACAATATTAAGGACTCCAAAGAGCTTTTATCTTGTGGGCTGTATCTGTTGATATTAACTATATTAGAAAATAAAACTGAGAAAAAAAATTAGTACATATTAATTCAGTTTAAAATAACAATAACCCAGGACTGCGCTTGTGATCCAGTGATAAAGAATCCGCCTTCCAATGCAGGGGACACGGGTTCTATCCCTGGTCGGGGAACTAAGATCCCACATGCGGCAGGGCATCTAAGCCCACGCACCACAACCACTGAGCTCGCACACCTCCACTAGAGAAGAGAAAACCTGCACGCCACAACTAGAGAGAAGCCTGCATGCTGCAATGAAGAGCCCGCACGTCGCAACAAAAGATCCCCCATGCTTCAACAAAGATCCTGCGTGCTGCAACTAAGACCCGAAGCCGCCAAATAAATTAATTAAATAAGTAAATATTAAAAAAAAAAGTAAAATAAAATAACAGTAACCCATTACATGTTAATATAAAATGCTTTAATTTTTTAAAAATAAAACTATTTCAGTAAGAAGAGTGACATTTATATTTTTGCAAATCTCTTTAATGTCTGGCTTAATAGAAGATAGCTGAATTCTCATATCTGCCTCGGAATTCAGTCTGTTATAATATCCGACGTCATGTAGCCAACCTCTGGAAAACTCCACTGTACACTCAACGAAAGAATAAGAATGAAAGGTGTGAAAAAAATCTTAATTTTATTGGGAAAATAGTTTTGACTTCTCGATCCCCTAGGGCACACTTTGAGAACCACTGTCTAGAGTAGATCAGTAGTTGCCTAGGCTGGGGGTAGGGTAAGGATTGACTGGTAAGTGGGATAAGATTTGAGATGATGGAAATGTTTAATATCTTGATCGTGGTAGAGATTACACAGGTGTAAATATTGTCAAACCTCATCAACTTGTATGCTTTAAACAGGTGCATGTTATTCTAAGCAATTATACCTCAATAAAGTTAATTTTTTAAAGAAATTTCCAACTCCAAAATAGAGAAACTGTTCATCTCACCAAAAACAAAATATAACTTTGTTTTAAAACAAATGTTTATTTAATTATATTTTGAAAATATTTAGAGATGACATATTTGTTACCTTATGAAAAGTCTTTGTCATGAACCCAAGTTAAACTGTTTCTGGTGTTTATTCTAGTTGATAAAAAATCTTAAGGCATTTTTGTAATGTAACTTTCATCTCAGAGCTGAATGTCAGAGATACTGATGCTAATGATTATAAAATCTAACTTTTGCTGAGCATTTTTGTAAGCCAGAAAAGTGCTATTTTATATCTCTTTTAATCAATCCTCAGAACTGCCCTATGTGTAGATACTGTTATTGTCTTCATTTTAGACATTAGGAAATTAAAGCACAGAGGTTAAATAGTTTACCCAAGGTCATACAACTAGTAACAGAGACAGAATTTTTAACCAGACTCTGCTTCTAGACCCTATTCCCTTAAACTACAAGTTGAATGATACAGTATTTTGATTGGTTGGGAAATTCTTTTATAATTTGGAAAGCTATCTATTAGTACAGTTTTGTGTAGAATAAGAGCTGAGTCTATACGTGTATTCTTTCCTAGTAAAAAAAAAAAATTAAAGATTAAGTAATAGCAGTATGTAGAAAAGTGTATCTCAAATAGCAAATTCTCAGGGGAAGAATTAGCTAATTAGCTAGTTAATCAGAGCAGTGGCATCAGAGAGCCCAAGGTAAAGAACTTTTAGATCCTGGTCAGGAGAGAACTTGAAAGCAGCAAGTAAACATGCAGGGAGAAATTGTTTTGATGAACAGAGTTCAGACATTACAGCAGTGTTCATTGTAACTCAGTTTTGTGGCATCTGTCCAAAAAGGAAAAGTATTGTCCCAAGGATATTTAATAAACTACAATGGTTAGGTAAATTGGGCCACAAAGAGAAGCAAAAGAAACCATTATAAAGATTTAAACAAATGATGTTTTATTTTGAGAGGAGGGGCTTAAGATGGAGCATATATGCTATAGCTATTAATGACTAAAAAGTAGCAACATATATTTATGGTAAATAACAATCAGATACATAATATTGCATGACACAATAACGTTTATGAAAAAAAGCACAATCTTTCAACATCTCAAATTTTCCTGCAATAAATAATGGTAAATAAAGCAGTTGGAAATGAAGGAGCAATCATGGAGGGGCAAGTAGGTTGTTGAAAGGATCTGGGTTATTGAATAGACCTGGAGAACAGTTGGTACAGAAGACCTAGTGGACTCAAAATGCACAGTTTTAGAGGATGATGTATGTGTTAGTAATGCAGGGCACCAGAAGTGTACTTTTCTTCCCACCTCATTTTATACTTTGATCTTCATTATTTGCTCTTTTTTTCTCTGCTTTGAGTAAGAGAAATCTTAGTTAAATAAAAACCAAAGAATTGAACTTTAATGTTTGGTGCTGATGTTAAAATATAAAATTGCCTTGAAATAATTTAGGCTTGACCACAGAAGGAAATAATTTTGACTGACTTTTTAAAAATATGTTTACAGAACTAGTGGGCATGGATCCCGGAATAGTCAATTTGGTATATTTTCCACTTCTGAAAAAATCAAGGACCCAAGACCACTTAATGACAAAGCATTCATTCAGCAATGTATTCGACAGCTCTGTGAGGTATTTTATAATCTTAACCATTCGAAATTGTGAGTGTTTTCTTAAGTATTCATCAATAATTTTCCTATTGTAAAATGTTTGATGTTTCATAAAAATTATTATAGTTTCTTTCAGAAAACGGTTATGCATATAGTGTATCCATGAAATCTCTACAAGCTCCTTCTGTTAAAGACTTCCTAAAGATCTTCACTTTTCTTTATGGCTTCCTGTGCCCTTCGTATGAACTTCCTGACACAAAGTTTGAAGAAGAGGTTCCAAGAATCTTTAAAGATCTTGGGTTTGTATGTTATATTTCTCATTAGCCTAGAGAGATTGTTGGAACACAGAAAAGAATGAAACTCAATAAGTGTGTAAAGATTTTGAGTTAGAGAAATAATATATTTTAAGATGGTCACTATGGGCCACATATGCAAGATAAATTGAAAAGGCAAAAAAAACAACCTTTTGGAGATTATTACTGAACTACAGATGATAGATCATAAAGCCCTCAACTACTGATGTGATGAGGAATAGATAGAATAGGCTAGCTACTGCAGATTTTATAGAAACAGAAAAGATAGGATTGAAGGCCTGGTGAAAATGGAGTAAGAAAGTCCAGAAAAGCCTATGTAGAATAAACACGGGGAGAAGTGGATTTGAGGAGGAGAAATACATACATGTGGTTTATTTGGGGTACATTGGATTTGAGGGAACAATCTTTCAGGAGAGAAGTCCAGCATGTTGGTTGTAAATCAAGTTCTGCTTAGGGGATATATGTACAAAGTAATCTCCAGAGAAATAAAACAAAATACACAAAACCATTTGAGGGTAAGAAGATGAAGGAGAGAATCTCAACAAGTATCTTCTAAACAAGTCGAGACTGATGGTATATATGTGGAATTTTTTTTAATGTAACTTCTTGCTTAATTTAGCCATTATTTTTACAAAATTAACATACTGGCTTATGTTTTCTGATTTTTCATAGGTATCCTTTTGCATTATCGAAAAGCTCCATGTATACAGTGGGGGCCCCTCATACATGGCCTCACATTGTGGCAGCCTTGGTTTGGCTAATAGACTGCATCAAGGTATTTGATTTCTCATTTTAATGATATATATAGGAAAGATTTATTTTTACCTCAGGGTATTTCTGTTTCTCTCCCAATCTTGCTTTTACCAATTATCTCAAAATCTGCATCAGTTTTCAAAGCACTTTTTATTTTAAGTTCTTCAAAATGTTAATATATGATTCCAGAAGTGAGGAAAGGAAATATCACAATGGCAAGGAGATCATTTGTTTTCATGAGGTTTTACAGCTCAAAAACAGACAAACAAACAGAAAAAAAAAAAAAACACAGCAAAATAAGTCAGTAGGAATTTCCCCCATATCATGAATTTGGTTTTCTTCCCCTTTTTATTTAAAGTCCATATTCATTGCAAAAGTTCTGGAAAATACAGAAACGCGTACACAGAAATTGGTATACTCATAATCCCACAACTCAGAGGCAACAACTTAAAACATTTCTTAGGATATAGTTTTAAAGGTGCGTTTTTGCTATGCAAATTATGTGTATATTTTCAACTTTTGATACATATTGACAAATTTCCCTCCAGAAAAATTGCACCAGTTAAAAGGTCCTCAACAATGTCTGAGAATACCCATTTTCCCACATGATAGGCATTATTGTTTTAAAATTCTTACCCATTTGGGAGGTGGAAATGTAGTTTGTTTTAATATATTATTAAAGTGATGATGTTTTTGAATGATTTATCATTATCATTGCTATTTCTTATAACTTGCTTATATGTGCTTTTTTGGCCTATTTTATATTTATTTCTTTCTAGTATTACTATAAGCCTTTATATTTGAACTCCTTACATATTAAGCTTATCGATGTTTTTAATAATTGACAACATGACAAGCAAGAGATAATATTTTTGTATTTGCAATTTTTGTTTTTAAACTTGAATATTCACACATTATAACTGCATATTCATGTCTTTTGACTTTTTTATCTTATTTGCAAGATCGCCATTTTGTATGTCAAAAAGAGTTGAATTGGGTAAATAAGCTCTTATGTATATGGTGCAAATGTTTTTCCCTCATTATCCTTTTGATTTATGTGCTGTATTTTAATTGGTTGCAAATGTAAATATGTACATTGTTACCTAGTCTAATGCAGTCTCTTCCTTCTATAGCTTCTGAGTTTCCTGTCCTACTTAGTGCTGGAATCCTTAGAACTAATACTGTCCCCTGACATTCTCTTGGCCATCAGCAAGCCCATAACTAAATGTAGGCAGACACTGGGGATGGCTTTTGACCCAGGAGATCTACTGGTACATTCAGCACCACCAATTTTCAAGAGAGAAGTAGAAATCCACTACCATAGTCCATTAACAGAACTTAAGTTTTATTGAACTTTATATATAACTTTTATGCGTTCAGTTTGCCTCTCCTCAGTGGTACACGTGGACATTGGGTAACCACCTCTCTGCTCTTCCCTCCAAATACCACTATTGTCATTAGAACACCTTACCCTTGTTTGCCTAAGCAGCTTAGGTCATTGTTATGTTTTAGGGAGATAGCATTTCCACAGTGATACAGGAGCTTCTGTATGGAGTACCTGCTTTGGCTTCTATCGGGGAGGGACCTCTTGAGATGCCTCCAAGTCCATTACATAGACTTGGAGGCATAGATTGAAATCCTCTCCTTCCTATCTTAATTTGCTTGAGGTAGTGCAACTGAACACTATAACAATGTAAGAATCAATGAGAGAGCATTCATAGGTTTCTTATGCTTTCTTTCCCGCTTAACAGAATCCTAGGTAATTAGCCACACTTAGGATGGTCTCCTTTACTCCCATGTTTTTTAAAAAGTGCTTTCGCTTTTTTCCATAGTATTTTTATGGCTTCTTTGTATTGTGTTTAAATCTTAAACCATCTGCAATTTATTTTAACATTAAAGAAAAGACAATTTTATTTTTTAAATGGCTCATTCATATATCTCAATACCTTTTATTGGATAACCCATCTTTTCCCCTTGTTTTTTTTTTTTTTCTTTAATTTTGTTGAGATATAATTGGCATACAGAACTGTAAATTTAAGGTGTACAGTGTAATGACTTGACTTACATTGCCAAATGATTACCACAGTAACTTTAGTTAAAATCCATATCTCATATAGATGCCAAAAAGAAAAAGGAAGAAAAATGGTTTTTTTCCACATGATGAGATCTTTTATGATCTACTCTCTTAGCAACTTTCAGATATACCAAACAGTAGTGTTTGGCGTATACACATGTTGTATATTACATTCCCAGGACTTATTTATCTTATAGCTATAAGTTTGTACCTTTTGACCTCTATCCAGTTCTCCTACTCCCTAACCCCCTGCCTCTGGTAACCGCAAATATGATCTCTTTTTGTTGGCTTGTTTTTTCAAAATTCCACCTGTTAGTGAGATCATGTAATATTTGTCTTTCTCTGTCTGACTTATTTCATTTAGAGTACTGCCCTCAAGGTCCATCCATGTTGTCACAAATGGCAGGATTTCCTTCTTTTTATGGCTGAATAGTATTCCATTGTGTGTACATATGTGTATGTGTGTATATATATACACATATACCACATTTTCTTTATCCATTTATCTGTCAATAGATGCTTAGGCTGTTTCCATGTTGTAAATAATGCTGAAGTGAACATATATGTACAGGAATCTCTTCAGCGTAGTGATTTTGTTTCCTTCAGATACATACCTAGAGTGGAATTGTTGCACCGTGTGGTAGTTCTAGTTTTAATTTCTTTAGGAACCTCCATGGAAACCAGTGTTTTCTGTGGTGGTTGTACAAATGTACAACTACACTAACAGTGCACAAGGGGTCCCTTTTCTCCACATTCTTACCAGCATTTATTTCTTTTCCATGTAAGCCATAGTCAAAGGCATGAGGTTTTCACTGTGGTTTTGATTTGCATTTCCCTAATAATTCGTGATGTTGAGTACCTGTTGTCCATTTGAATATCTTAGTAAAAATGTATACTCAGATCCTTTGCCCATTTTTTAAATTTCATTATTTCTTGGCTATTGTTGTATTACTTCTTTATGGATATTGGATACTGACACCTTATCAGATAAATGCTTTGCAAATATTTTTTCCCATTCCGTAGGTTACCCTTTCATGTTGTTGATCACTTTTTTGCTCTGCAGAAGCCTTTTAGTTTGATATAGTCCCATGTGTTTATTTTTGCTTTTGTTGCCTTTGCTTTTGGTCTCAAATCCCAAAAAATCATTGCCAAGACCACTGTCAGGGAGCTTACCGCCTATGTTTTCTTCTAGGACTTTGTTTTGTTTTGTTTTTAACGTCTTGATTGGAATATAATTGCTTTACAATGGTGTGTTAGTTTCTGCTGTATAACAAAGTGAATTAGCTATATGTATACATATATCCCCATATGCCCTCCCTCTTGCATCTCCCTCCACCTTCCCTATCCCACCCCTCTAGGTGGTATCAGAGCACCAACCTGATCTCCCTGTGCTATGCAGCTGCTTCCCACTAGCTATCTACTTTACATTTGGTAATGTATATATGTCAGTGCTACTCTCTCACTTCGTCTCAGCGTACCCTTCCCCCCTCCCCGTGTCCTCAAGTCCATTCCCTACATCTGCATCTTCATTACTGTCCTGCCCCTAGGTTCATCAGAACCTGTTTTTTTTTTTTTTAGATTCCATATATATGTGTTAGCATACAGTATTTTTCTCTTTCTGACTTACGTCACTCTGTATGACAGACTCTAAGTCCATCCACCTCACTACAGATAGTTCAATTTCATTTCTTTTTATGGCTGAGTAACATTTCATTGTATATATGTGCCACATCTTCTTTAAACATTCATCTGTTGATGGACACTTAGGTTGCTTTCATGTCCTGGCTGTTGCAAATACTTCTGCAATGAACATTGTGGTACAAGTCTGTTTTTAAATTATCGTTTTCTCAGGGTATATGCCCAGTAGTGGGATTGCTGGGTCATACGGTAGTTCTATTTTTAGGTTTTTAAGGAACCTCCATACTGTTCTCCCTAGTGACTGTATCAATTTACATTCCCACCAACAGTGCAAGAGGGTTCCCTTTTCTCCACACCCTCTCCAGCATTTGTTGTTTGTAGATTTTCTGATGATGCCCATTCTAACTGGTGTGAGGTGATAGCTCATTGTAGTTTTGATTTGCATTTCTCTAATAATTAGTGATGTTGAGCAGCTTTTCATGTGCTTCTTGGCCATCTGTATGTCTTTTTTGGAGAAATGTCTATTTAGGTCTTCTGTCCATTTTTTCATTTTAGTATTGAGTTTCATGAGCTGTTTATATATTTTGGATTTTAATCCTTTGTCCATTGATTCATTTGCAAATATTTTGTACCATTGTGGGAGTTGTCTTTTCGTCTTGTTTTTAGTTTCCTTTGCTTTGCAAAAGCTTTTAAGTTTCATTAGGTTCCATGTGTGTATTTTTGTTTTTATTTCCATGACTCTAGGAAGTTGATCAAAAAAGATCTTGCTATGGTTTATGTCAAAGATTGTTCTTCCTATGTTTTCCTTTAAGAGTTTTATAGTGTCTGGTCTTACATTTAGGTCTCTAATCCGTTTTGAGTTTATTTTTGTGTATGGTATTAGGGAGTGTTCTAATTTCATTTTTTTACATGTAGCTGTCCCATTTTCCCAGCACCACTTATTGAAGAGACTGTCTTTTCTCCATTGTATATCCTTGCCACCTTTGTCATAGATTAGTTGACCATAGGTGCGTGGGTTTATCTCTGGGCTTTCTATCCTGTTCCATTGATCTATATTTCTGTTTTTGTTCCAGTACCTAACTGTCTTGATTACTGTAGCTTTGTAGTATAGTCTGAAGTCAGGGAGTCTGATTCCTCCATCTCCGTTTTTTTCCCCCAAGACTGCTTTGGCTATTCGGGGTCTTTTGTGTCTCCATACAGATTTTAAGATTTTTTGTTCTAGTTCTGTAAAAAATGCCATTGGTAATTTGACAGAGGTTGCACTGAATCTGTAGATTGCTTTGGGTAGTATAGTCATTTTCACAATATTGATTCTTCCAATCCAAGAACATGGTATATCTCTCCATCTCTTGGTATCATCTTTAATTTCTTTCATCAGTGTCTTATAGTTTTCTGCATACAGGTCTTTTGTCTCCCTAGGTAGGTTTATTCCTAGGTGTTTTATTCTCTTTGTTGCAGTGGTAAATGGCAGTGTTTTCTTGATTTCACTTTCAGGTTTTTCATCATCAGTGTATAGGAATGCAAGATATTTCTGTGCATTAATTTTGTATCCTGAAACTTTACCAAATTCATTGATAAGCTCTACTAGTTTTCTGGTGGCATCTTTAGGCTTCTTTCTATATAGTATCAAGTCATCTGCAAACAGTGACAGTTTTACTTTTTCTTTTCCAATTGTATTCCTTTTATTTCTCTTTCTTCTCTGATTGCTGTGGCTAGGACTTCCAAAACTATGTTGAATAATAGTGGTGAGAGTGGACATCCTTGTCTTGTTGCTGATCTTAGAGGAAATGCTTTCACTTTTTTACCATTGAGAATGATGTTTGCTGTCAGTTTGTTGTATATGGCCTTAATTATGTTGAGGTAAGTTCCCTATATACCCACTTTCTGTAGAGTTATTATTATAAATGGGTGTTGAATTTTGTCCAAAGCTTTTTCTCCATCTATTGAGATGATCATACAGTTTTTATTCTTCAATTTGTTAATATGGTGTATCACATTGATTTATTTGCATATATTGAAGAATCCTTGCATCCCTGGGATAAATCCCACTTGATCATGGTGTATGATCCTTTTAATGTGTTGTTGGATTCTGTTTGCTAGTATTTTGTTGAGGATTTTTGCATCTATATTCATCAGTGATATTGGTCTGTAATTTTCTTTTTTTGTAGTATCTTTGTCTGGTTTTGGTATCAGGGTGATGGTGGCCTCATAGAATGAGTTTGGGAGTGTTCCTTCCTCTGCAAGTTTTTGGAAGAGTTTGAGAAGGATGGATGTTAACTCTTCTCTAAATGTTTGGTAGAATTCACTTGTGAAGCCATATGGTCCGGGACTTTCGTTTTTTGGAAGATTTTTAATCACAGTTTCAATTTCATTACTTGTGATCGGTCTCTTCATATTTTCTATTTCTTCCTGGTTCAGTCTTGGAAGGTTATACCTTTCTAAGAATTTGTCCATTTGTTCCAGGTTGTTCATTTTATTGGCGTAAAGTTTCTTGTAGTCTCTTAGGATGCTTTGTATTTCTGCAGTGTCTGTTGTAACTTCTCCTTTTTCATTTCTAATTGTATTGATTTGAGTCCTCTCCCTCTTTTTCTTGATGCATTTGGCTAATGGTTTTTCAATTTTGTTTATCTTCTCAAAGAACCAGCTTTTAGTGTTATTGATCTTTGCTATTGTTTTCTTTGTTTCTATTTCATTTATTTCTGCTCTGATCTTTATAATTTCTTTCCTTCTGCTAACTTTGGGTTTTGTTTGTTCTTCTTTCTCTAGTTCCTTTAGGTGTAAATTTCGATTGTTTATTTGAGATTTTTCTTCTTTCTTGAGGTAGGCTTGTATAGCTATAAACTTCCCTCTTAGAACTGCTTTTGCTGCATCCCATAGGTTTTGGATTGTCGTGTTTTCATTTTCATTTGTCTCTAGGTAGTTTTCTCAAGTTTACTGAGGTTTGATTTGTGACCCAAGATGTGATCTATCCTGGAGAATGTTCTGTGCACGCTTGAGAAGAAAGTATAATCTGCTGTTTTTGGATGGAATGTCCTATAAATATCAATTAAATCTGTCTGGTCCATTGTGTCGTTTAAAGCTTGTGTTTCCTTATTAACTTTCTGTTTGGATGATCTGTCCATTGGTGTAAGTGAGATTTTAAAAGTCCCTTACTATTATTGTGTTACTGTCGATTTTCTCTTTTACAGCTGTTAGCAGTTGCCTTATGTATTGAGGTGCTCCTATGTTGGGTGCATTTATATTTATAATTGTTGTATCTTCTTGGATTGATCCCTTGATCATTTTGTAGTGTCCTTCTTTGTCTCTTGTAACATTCTTTATTTTAAAGTCTATTTTAACTGCTTTGAGTATTGCTACTCCAGCTTTCTTTTGATTTCCATATGCATGGAATATCTTTTTCCATCCCCTCACTTTCCATCTGAGTGTGTCCCTAGATCTGAAGTGGGTCTCTTGTAGACAACATATATATGGGTCTTGTTTTTGTATCCATTTAGCAAGCCTGTGTCTTTTGGTTGGAGCATTTAATCCATTCATGTTTAAGGTAATTATCGATATGTATGTTCCTATGACCATTTTCTTAATTGTTTTGGATTTGTGTTTGTAAGTCTTACCCTTCTCTTGTGTTTCCTGCCTAGAGAAATTCCTTTAGCATTTGTTGTAAAGCTGGTTTGATGGTGCTGAATTCTCTTAGCTTTTGCTTGTCTCTAAAGCTTTTGATTTCTCCATCGAATCTGAATGAGATCCTTGCCATGTAGAGTAATCTTGGTTGTAGCTTCTTCCCTTTCATCGCTTTAAGTATATCATGCCACTCCCTTCTGGCCTGTAGAGTTTCTGCTGAGAAATCAACTGTTAACCTAATGGGAGTTCCCTTGTATGTTATTTGTCATTTTTCCCTTGCTGCTTTCAATAATTTTTCTTTGTCTTTAATTTTTGCCAATTTGATTACTATGTGTCTCAGCGTGTTTCTCCTTGGTTTATCCTGTATGAGGCTCTCTGCGCTTCCTGGACTTGGGTGGCTATTTCCTTTCCCATGTTAGGGAAATTTTCAACTGTAATCTCTTCAAATATTTTCTTGGGTCCTTTCTCTCTCTCTTCTCCTTCTGGGACACCTGTAATGCGAATGTTGTTGTGTTTAATGTTGTCCCAGAGGTCTCTTAAGCTGTCTTCATTTCTTTTCATTCTTTTTTCTTTATTCTGTTCTGCAGCAGTGAATTTCACCATTCTGTGTTCCAGGTCACTTATCCGTTCTTCTGCCTCAGTTATTCTGCTATTGAATCCTTCTAGTGTAGTTTTCATTTCAGTTGTTGTATTGTTCATCTCTGTTTGTTTGTTCTTTAATTCTTCTAGATCTTTGTTAAACATTACTTGCATCTTCTCGATCTTTGCCTCCATTCTTTTTTCGAGGTCCTTGATCATCTTCACTATAATTATTCTGAATTCTTTTTCTGGAAGGTTGCCTATCTCCACTTCATTTAGTTGTTTTTCTGGGGTTTTATCTTGCTCCTTCATCTGGTACATAGCCCTCTGCCTTTTCATGTCTGTGTTTCTGTGAATGTGGTTTTTGTTCCACAGGCTGCAGCATTATAGTTCTTGCTTCTGCTGTCTGCCCTCTGGTGGTTGAGGCTATCTAAGAGGATTGTGCAACTTTCCCGCTGGGATGGGCTGGTCGCAGAGGCATTTTTTTCAGATGGTTAGCAGCTTGCTTTTTTTTTTTCTTTTCCTCTGTGCTTCATCTAGTTTCACTTGTTCACAGGGTGCTTCATGCCGAGGCCTCGCACCTGGCACTTAAGATCAGAGTGCCTAGTGAGAAATGGCTGCACTGACACCTCCTCTTCTAGGAGTTTTATAGTTTCGAGTCTTACATTTAAGTCAAGTCCAATTCAAGTTAATTATTTTGAATGGTGTAAGACAGTGTTCTGGCTTCATTCTTTTTTACATGTGAATATCCAGTTTTCCCATCACCATTTATTGAAGAGACTGTCTTTTCACCATTGAATGTTCTTGGCTCCCTTGTCAAATATTCGTTGATGTATATACATGGGTTTATTTCTGGGCTCTCTATTCTGTTCCATTGGTCCATGTGTCTGTTTTTATGCTAGCTGTTTTGGTTGCTATATCTTTATAATATAGCTTGAATTCAGGAAGTGTGATGCCTCCTACTTTGTTGTTCTTTTTCAGGATTGCTTTGGCCACTTGTGGTCTTCTGTATAGATTTTTAAATAGTTTTCTCTAGTCAGGTTAAAAAATGCCATTGGAATCTTGATAGACATTGTATTGATCTATAGATGCTTTTGCATAGTATGGACATTATAACAATATTAATTCTTCCAAGCAATGAACACAGGATATCTTTCCATTTATTTGTGTCTTCAGTTTCTTTCATCAGTGTCTTGTACTTTTTTTTTTTTTTTTTGCGGTACGCAGGCCTCTCACTGCTGTGGCTCTCCCGTTGCAGAGCACAGGCTCCGGATGCGCAGGCTCAGTGGCCATGGCTTACAGGCCCAGCCACTCCGCAGCATGTGGGATCTTCCCGGACTGGAGCACAAACCCATGTCCCCTGCATCGGCAGGTGGACTCTCAACCACTGCGCCACCAGAGAAGCCCTGTCTTGTACTTTTCAGTGTAGAGGTCTTTCACCTCTTTGGTTAAACTTATTCCTTTATTGCTTTGATGCTATTGTAAATGGTATCATTTTCCTTTTTTCTTTTTTCAGATAATTTGTCATTAGTATATAGCAACACTACTGATTTTTGTATTTTAATTTTGTATCCTGCAAATTTACTGAATTTGTTGATTAGATCTAACAGGTTTTATTTGTTTGTTTGCTTTTGAGGGGGCTTTAGGATTTTCTGTATATAAAACCATGTCATCTGCAAATAGAGATAATTCTACTTACTACTTTTCAATTCTGATGCCTTTTATTTTTCTTGCCTGATTGCTCTGGCTAGGATTTCCAGTACTATGTTGGATAAAAGTGGCAACAGTGGGGCTTTCCTGGTGGCACAGTGGTTGGGAGTCCGCCTGCCAATGCAGGGGACATGGGTTCGTGCCCCAGTCTGGGAAGATCCCACATGCCACGGAGCGGCTGGGCCTGTGAGCCATGGCCGCTGAGCCTGCGCGTCCGGGGCCTGAGCTCCGCGGCGAGAGAGGCCACAACAGTGAGAGGCCCGCGTACAGCAAAAAAAAAAAAAAAAAGTGGCAACAGTGGGCATCCTTAACTTTTTCCTGATCTTAGAGTAACAGCTTTCAGTTCTTTACCATTGAGTATAATGTTAGCTGTGGGCTTGTCATATATGAGATTTATTATGTAGAGGTACATTTCCTGTATACACAGTTTGAGAGTTTTTATTATGAAGTGACGTTGAATTTTGTCAAATACTTTTTTTCTATTGAGTTATTGTATGCTTTTGGTTTTTTTATTCTATTAATGTGGTGTATCACACTTATTGATTTGTATGCATTGAGCCATCCTTGCATCCCATGATAAATCCCACCTAATCATGTTGAATGACCTTTTCAAAGTGCTACTGAATTTGGTTTGCTAATATTTTATTGAAAATGTTTTCCTCTATATTCTCATCAGGGATATTGACCTATAGTTGTCTGCTCTTATTGAATTGCCTAATTATTACTGTTCTTGATTGATTTCTGTTGGTACCACTGTCTTCAAACAAAAATTTTTCTGTTTTATCATTTAGTTGTGATGTTTCCAGATAGAAGATAATGTTTTTCATGTTGAAGCTTATCTGCCTCTTTCTAATTTTTATCAAGAATAATCATTGAACCTTATCATATGCTTTTACAGGATCTATTGAGATGATTGTTTTTCTCAACCTGTTGGTATGACATGATAGGATATTGGTTCCCTAATAGTCTCTGTTTGTTCATTGTTGGTTATTCCTTTGCTATACTCCTGAATTCAGTTTGTTAATGTTTTGTAAGTAAAGTTTTATTTCTTCTCTCTCATTATGCCTCTTAGCACAGAGCTTATAAGCACATCCTTATTACGGTGTTTGAGTGATAGGAGTTTTGCCAAAGTTGCCCTGTCTCCCCTCCACCAAGGAACATGAATAGGAGGGTGCATATTGCTCCACTAGCTCTGTGATTAACCTTTCAGTTAATAACCAAAGTGGGCTAGGGCGTTACTCATCTCAAATCCCTCTGAGTCCTTTTCTTTTCTTATAATATGAAGGAGTAGTATTTTATTGGTAAATGCCACCTCTGGGTAAAAAATGATTACTCAAGTCCATATTTCTGGTTATCTCTATCCAATTTCAGGTTGAAACATTTTCAACCAAATCTTCTCAGTACAGAAGAACTTCTAGTTATTGTAGTAAGAGTCTTTCCTATAGTTCCTGGGGATCTGTTTGTCCCTTGTAAGGCTCTCCTTGAACCTTGCAGAGTAGCAAGAGCTTTCACAAGGACCTTTGACAAGGCAACAGAAACTCTGTCTTTATCTACCCTGATGATAAGATATGAGATTCTATTCTTCATCTTGGGCTCTGCCTTACATGTCTTTAAGACTTAATTAAATCTGATTGTCACTTGAGGCCTTGTCAAGGGAAGAAGAGGTAAAGGATGAGTTGATAGAGCTTACCTGCATCCACCCTAGATATACAAAAGGTCTAATGAGCGCCTTTGGAATAGGAAAGGAGCAGATAGGACAAGCTACTCTAGACTAAGGACAGTATCCCCACTCAGCAATCCTATCTATATATGAATACTAGGGTAAGAAAATGTAAAGAAATATTTTCAACAGAAACCACATTCTTCTTTTACACTCCTAATGCATAGTCCGTTTTTGTAGAGTTTAGTCTTACTTATATTAGATATACGTTGATATCTTTACATTTTATAGCAATTTCATTTAAATTTTCTAATTTTCTTTTATTTTTAAAAGGTTATATTTCTAAAACAAGTTATAAAAACATGTGTTCCAAAATGGAATTTATGTGCCTTAAAAACCTTTAGGCATTTTCCTTTTAGCTTGTTAATTATAACATCTGAATGTTTGCTATAATTTATTATCTGTTATCACTTTCAAGGTTAAATATTTGTATTTCTGAAGATTTTATATTGTAAAATTCAATCTAAAGTGCATGCTTATACAGTCTGAAGGAGGCAATAGATAACATTTGGGCACCAAAATTGAGTTTATATAAAAGAGAAATAATTACTTTTGGCTTACCTTTTGTGGCAGTTCTTTTTGGATTCTCAGAATTGCATTAAAACATGTGTAGGGGGCTTCCCTGGTGGCGCAGTGGTTGAGAGTCTCCCTGCCAACACAGGGGACACGGGTTTGAGCCCTGATCCAGGAAGATCCCACATGCCACAGAGCAACTGAGCCCATGCGCCACAGCTCCTGAGCCTGTGCTCTAGAGCCCACGAGCCACAGCTACTGAGCCCACGTGCCACAACTACTGAAGCCCACGTGCCTAGAGCCCGTGCTCCACAACAAGAGAAGCCACCGCCATGAGAAACCTGTGCACCTCAACGAAGAGTAGCCCCTGCTCGCCACAACTAGAGAAAGCCCGTGCGTAGCAGCGAAGACCCAACACAGCCAAAAATAAATAAATTTTTTTTAATGTGTGTATATGTTCTCAATAAGTGTATAAAAAAGATCAGCATATTTTTCACTATAGAATAGAACTAAACATGGAGCCCATCCTTTTTTAATCCTAAGGGATTTAGTTACTAAAATATCAAAAGGATTATATTTTAAGGTTTAAAAGAATAACTTCTCACGAGACTTTGTCAGGCAGTAATGTGAATGCTCCTAAAAATGACACTGAAAACAAATTTGACAAAACATGAAAGCTATGTGTTTTCCTCAGAAACTTCATCAACTTAATATTTTGCTTGTGTACTAAATAGTTACATAATGCCATGAAAGAAAGCTCACCTTTATTTGATGATGGACAGCCTTGGGGAGAAGAAACTGAAGATGGAATTATGCATAATAAGGTACCTTACATTACTGTAAACATTAGAGTTATCTTAATATTAACTAAATGTGTTATTATTGAAAGTGATATATTCTTTTGTAGAACTTGGCTTTTTGCTTCCTGAAAAATCTGCTAAAACTGATTTTGGGAAATATTAGTCAATGGAATTACTCTTGAAATCACATTGTAGTTTCCTAAAAGTAACTAGGAACAGAAATTTGTAAATTTTAAGTAAGTTAAAAAAGCAATGCAATTAGAATTACGTCATAACGTTATTGTTATATGTACAGATGTAATATTTCTCTTTCTCCCCTATCTTTTATAATGAAGGTATCAATACTGGCATCATTATTGTAATATAGTATTTTGTCAACACAAAGCCTGAAAGACTGGGTCTTTAAATAGATGGCATGTGGGTTTTTTGTTTGTTTTGGCTTTTTAGTTAGGCATATTGCACTTACGAGTTGCCACTTCCAAAAGTGATTGAGATAAAAGTAAATAGATGGTCTAAATTGGTTCCCAAACCATCCTGTATTGGAGCCTTAACTATGTAACTAACCCTACCCTATTTCCTAAAATACATAAATTTATATATCCAAAGGGAGCAAACACCAACTCCAAGGAATGAATTTATAGTATTGAGATTAAACATTAATGTCCCCGGCATATATAGTTCCTATAGCATATATAGGTCCTACTATGTAGGACCCTAAAGATAAAAAAAAAAAAAAATTCTCTGTTCTTCACTCTTTGGAGCATTTGTCATAAAAAGAAAGTGGAAATAACCTCAGCTTCATCTTTTATTACTACCTGGGAAATAGTTCAAATAGAAAGATGTATCAACTGACTGGCATGGTAGTGTTGCTTTCTTTTTTTTTTTCAAACAAAGAATATCATACCCCATTATTACTTCATCAGTGATCCTTGCTGGAGAAGCAGCTAGAAAGCCTTTGATCCTCTTGAGAGAATTCTCTTCCCATGTTGCAATATATGTACTAGACTAGATTTATTGGTGCCTCAGTTCTCACCCAAATAAAATTATAATACCTACTAAATGACTAAATATTAAATTTATTGATATTCATCCTAAATGTTAAAACAGTAAAAGTTATTCTTGCTATTTTAGCTGTTATTTCAGATGACAATATATAGAGAAGCACTTGGGAAATTATAAAGTGCTATTTTTAATTTTAAAGTAAAAATTAATTTTAAATTTAATTAAAAAGAGTTACCGAAGTATCCAACTTCATCAGATTCTGAGCCTCAGCTTTGTAGGTCTAGAAATTCAATTTTTTTTTAACCTGCAAAATCACAATTGACCAAACTTAAGGAAACATTCACTCTTACCAAATTCACATCTGAAAAAGAATAAAAATATATTAATTTACCACCAGTGACACATCTTTCCAGTTACAGAAATACTCATACCCCCTATTCAGGGCACCCCTTCAGTATCAACCAAGTAGTAAGATTGTTTAGTAAGCAGAGAATCAGCACAAAGGGAATTGGTTTATCTTGAGGGATGTGTACTTCATCTGGCTGTGGAAAATTCTGATCAGCCATCCTTGCCTCCTAACAAAGTACACATCTTCAGTAAGCAAAACACCTCAGAATTGCAAAATAGAGTATTATTTTCTCTTGGATAAATATTAAGAGTACTAATAGTCTAGTGTTTAGATCTCTACTAACCATGCCATGTTTTAGCATGAAGTTACAATGTAAATTATAGCCTTTATTAATTATGCTCTGGTTTTCACAACTAGATCTTGTCAGTTTAATTAGACTTAAATGATCAGCAATTCATTTAAATTTTTAATTAGTTAGATTATCCCTAAAGATGCTCAAGTTTACATTTTATGTTGAATTATATTTATTAATAAGCTTCCTTGTCTAACCTTCTCAAAATTCTGAAGATATGGGTTTTTTTTTAACCATTTACTAAGTATCACCTTTATCCAAATTGAAGTATTCTTTTCATCCTTATTATTCACTATAGAAGTAGCAGACTGAGTAAATCTGTGCAGCATAATTAATGATATTCCCTAGGTTTGTATCTCATTTACAGGAGTTCATGTAACCACTTAGTGTTCCTGACTTTTTTTTTGACTTTTATTTTTTTAATTCAAATTTAAATTTCTACTTAGAAAAGTGAAATAAACTAAATAGAGAATCATGGCTTTGTTTTTAAATCTGCTTAACCCAATTAGTTGTTTTTGGACTACACCATAAAATGCTATGAGAGTTTCATGACCGGTGCCGACAGCTTTGAAGAGATGAATGCAGAGTTGCAGTCCAAGCTGAGTAAGTGTTCTCATTCCTAGAGTGCTTGCTTTGGGTCATTTAACTCCACTCAAGGAGTTGTAGCCCATCTTACTATGCCTAATGTAAATGCGTTTAGATGCCTCCTGATTTTTATCATAACTGTTTCTTTGGTGGAGAGGAGTAAAGGTTAAGCAGAAAGAATACTGGTGTTGGAGTCAGACCTGAGGCATGACCCCCTACTGGCTGTGTGACGTTAACAAACTACTTAACCTTTCTAACAAAGTTTTGCAGGATTAGATGGCCATGTTTATAAAATGTCAAATGTGCTACCCGGAGCACAATATAATCAGCAAATGTTATTCCTCTTGGGGGATGATATCCCTGTGATATCCTTGCTTTATTATTTTAGAAATTAAAGTACTGGTTAGTCAAAAGATCTATGGTCTCTTTCAAAATTTATGTCACATAGTTAATGGGCTATGATATTTCCAAAGAAAGAAATTATTTTTCCACTTAGCTAATCTAGTGACATTTGGTATTTACTGGCTAACTTTAAAATATTCCAGAGTATTATTTTACATTGTTGTTCCTTTTTTGTAATAGTCTTGTATATAAAATGCCACAGTGGTAGGTAAAATAGATAAGTTTAAGACGTGTAAAGCGATCCTCCAAAGACTATGGAATCAATCAAAATAGGAGATCACCCTGCCACTATTAGCACAAAAAGTGAAAGCATTCTCTTTTGTTTCCGTGGGATATACTTTCCTGAAGAATAAGCGGAACAGGGACTTCCCTGGTGGCACAGTGGTTAAGACTCTGCACTCCAATGCAGGGGGCCCGGGTTTGATCCCTGGTCAGGGAACTAGATCCCACATGCATGCTGCAACTAAGAGTTCACATGCCACAACTAAGGAGCCCACGAGCCACAACTAAGACCCAACGCAACCAAATAAGTAAATAAATATTTTATAAAAAAAAAAAAGAAGCGGGACAATTTCAGTTTGTCCATATGAGAAGGGGAGCAAAGAAAATGATGTTGTCTTTTTTTTTAAGAGGAAAATTCATAGTGATCTAACACTGAAAGCATCTTTGCTTTGATATTGTGTTATAATTAATTAAGCATATGAATTATATTCATTTATTTAAACAATATTTATTATGTACATACTGTATACCAGCCACCATGTAGGCACCGAGGATACAGTAATGAATAAGAGGTAAAAATCTCTGCCCTTGTGAGCTTACCTTCTATTAGAGACAATAATCAAATGAACAACTGTAAGTCAAATGGTGATAAGTGCTCCGGAGGAAAATGAAGTAGGATAGGGAGGTAGACAGTGTGGTGGACCAAAGGGAAGGGTTGCGGTTTTACAGACGGTAGGATGTCCTTCAGTGGGATGTTTTGAGTAGAGACTAGAGGAAGTGAGGGAGAGAGCAATGATAAAAACCTGGGGGAGAATTTTTTAGGCAGATTTGAGACCTTATGAAGTTTCTGGGTTTTTTCTCCAGAGGATTTATTTAATGTAGATGCTTCCAAGCTGGAATCATTAGCAGCGAAAAACAGAGCATTGAATGAACAGATTGCAAGATTGGAACAAGAAAGAGAAAAAGAACCGGTTAGTAAACATGCTTATCTTCAACAGGCTTATACACTTACTTATACTCTTGGGTCTCCTTGGACAACACCAGCTGTTTCTTTATCTATTTTTTAAAATAATACATTAAAAAAATAAGCTTCTTAAAAGTTAATTTTTTTTTACATAGGACAGAACTCCTAATGAAAACATGTTTGGTATCCCTAGAGCTTTGTTTTCCCTTATGATCTGTCAGTCTTGGACTAATAGTGTTCAGAATATGATGAAAGAGTCTTACCTATTTACATAAGACCAAAAAGATCTTTAGAACAAGGTCCGCATGTTATATACCTCTAGGGAGCACTACTTACAAGAGGCCCTGAGTTTTGTAGTTAGTGGAAAGAGAATGGTAATAAATGGGTTTATATAATATATTGTATCCAGAGGTCTTTCTAAAAGCTAAATGATAATATCCAGATATCTAATTTTATTTTGTGTTTTATATTGCGGAAGCCCCTAGGCTGTTCTGTAAAATAACAGATTTTAAATGTTTGTTCTTTTTCATTCTGGCCCTGGACTTTTTCTGTCCCAAACTGACTTCTGAAAAGTACGTACATCTTCTTAATTGGGTAATAACAGTAAGCTACCGTTTTAGTTTTTTTGACTCCCTCTAAAAGTGAAAAGGAAACTAATTTACCTTTCTCTAAGATGAATTTAAATAATATTGCTTTAACTTTCAAGTAAAGTATGGCATCATTATTGACAAGAATAACTAATCGCACTTTCTCTTCTTTTAAAGAATCGCCTAGAGTCATTGAGAAAACTGAAAGCTTCCTTACAAGCAGATGTTCAAAAATATCAGGCATACATGAGCAATTTGGAGTCTCATTCAGCCATTCTTGACCAGAAATTGAATGGCCTCGATGAAGAAATTTCTAGAGTAGGTAAGCACAACTAATGCTGAAAGAGGTCATTCAGACTGGGATGGGGACCTGTGTGGGACTTATCACATGTAGAGACAGCTTTGTCATCTGTATCTTTTTTGCCTCTAATGGTAATGTATCAGGCAACCAAGTTTTTAGTGACTTATGTATTAGTTTTCTGAGGCTGCTGTAACGAATTACCACAAACTTGGTGGCTTAAAACAGTGGAAATTTATTCACTCACAGAATGCTAGAGGTCGGAAATCCGGCAGGGCCACACTTCCTCCCAGGACTATGTGGGAGAATCCATTCCTTGCTTCTTCCAGCTTCTGGTATCTGATGACATTCCTGAGATTGTGGCCCTGTCATTCCAGTCTCTGCCTCCATCCTCACATTACCTTCTGTGTGTGTGGGTGTCTCTCTTCTGCCTATGTTAATTTCTCTCTGCCTTTATCTTTTAAGGACATTTATGATGGCATTTAGGGCCCACCTCGATAATCCAGGGTAATCTCCTCATCTCAAAATACTTAATCATATCTGTGAAGACCCCTTTACTAAATATGGTAATGTTTACAAATTCCAGGGATTAGGACTTCCTATCTTTGGGTGGTCATTATTCAACCTACTACTACACCTTCTAACATGTTTTCAGACACCTGGCTTTATAAAGCCAAGGGGAACCTTATCTAAGAACACAAGCTGCCTGAATATAAATGTATCTTCTATTCCACCTTGTAATTAATAAGCCAGATTTTTAAATCTCTGCTGGCCTCAGTCTGCTATATTTGCCTTATCCTCTATCACCACCTCCTAAGCTACTCAGCAGCTTAAGTTGATTGAAAATAAGATGGAAAGATGCTAGTACTATAAAAGCCCAACTAAAAAAAGCTTGTTTGTATCTGGTGTGCTCCTAACCTTGTTTTCATAAACACATATGGATCTTAATCATAAAACCCTGAAAATACTGTGACACATGAATTGATTGTTGCTTCTATGGTGCCAAAAGGAGATCGAGCCATTGGCTGGCAGTTTACAAAATAAATAAATAACTATATGAACCTACTGTACTATTTTCCCAGACCTCAACCTGCTTCAGTTTTATTCTTTTAGGGTTTTACAGGCTGTATCTGTGTCATGTAGGAATTAAGTAGATAGTCCTTAGGATATTTGATTTAGTTCTTAGTCTATGGAATATTGATCATCTGTCAAAAATCAAGGACAGTAATTATCTGGAGTATTTGCTAAATTATTTTATTTTTTTCCAAATAAGTCTGATTACATATATTAGCTTTGCTGTAAACCAACTCTTTAAATAGTTTAAACTTGACCACTAATGTTTGTTCTCCATGACGACAAGGAGTCATTAATTTTTTTATTATAGCAATGTTTGTAATGCAATTAAATCAGTACTTTATAACATTGATAATTTATCTTCCTTATTGGTATTTAATCTAGAGAATTTTTATCCTTCCCACTTTTCTTGTGAGACTTTTTTTCCAGTAATGGCAAACTGGGTAGGAGAGAGAGAAATACTTCAGCAATCATTTGCCATTTCACAGTGATTTAGTTTGAGACAATAATTTGATAACTGTTAACCTAAAACATTTTATTCTGAATTTTTTTAACTTTCTTGATTATTCAGTCATTCATGGCCAAGAGTGTGAATGAGACATGTAACTCTATAGATATTGTATATTGTGGATTTTTTGTGCCGATTCCTGTAATAAATGAAGTTTTACTTAAACCAACCATTAATTCATTTTGAGCTCAGGCGTGGAGCTTCCCAACTACAGTACTACAATACGACTGAGTTATAACAAAGCCGAGATTTTGATCCTCTCAGCCCTCAGGATGATTTCTGTGACCCCTTTGGTCATGAGCATCCTCATCCATGTATCCCAGTCTGCTTAAAAATACTGTCATATTTTTTATAAGCTATGAGTCATAAAATGTTGGCATCACTGTTCGATAGAACACCAAATATTATAAATTTGATAACTTTTCTTCCCCTTTCATGATCATTTGCTGTTTGTATCTTCTCTTGGTACAATATCATCGTTCATGATTACAAATTTTAGTAAAGCAAGAACCTAACCATTATGGTTGCTTAATATCTTACGAAACCACTGAAAATATCAGTGAAATAAGAATAAACTGATGTATGTTTATATAAATATTTTTTGTTTGTGAAAAACTTGCAGCTTTTCTGACTTTTTGCAGAGAATCATGTAGGAGTATTAAAAGCATTTTAACTGAACAATAGCAGACTATCTGTTAAGTCTAACAATTCTTAATCATAATCGTTATGTGTGGGATCAACTCTATTAAATAACGGCAACACTTTATTTGTAGGAATTGAAGGAACTTAACAAATTTTTTCTTTTTCAATGCAGAACTAGAATGTGAAACAATGAAACAGGAGAATTCTCGACTACAGAATATTGTTGATAACCAAAAGTACTCAGTTGCAGACATTGAGAGAATAAATCATGAAAGAAATGAATTGCAGCAGACCATTAATAAGTTAACCAAGGACCTGGAGTCTGAACAACAGCAGTTGTGGAATGAGGAACTGAAATATGCCCGAGGCAAAGAGGCGGTATGTCATACCATTCCCAGAGTGGCACTTCATTCAAACTTACGTTTGTAAAAATATATCCCAGTTAAGAACAACTGAGTGGGTAGAATAAATTGGCTAAAGAGGTAAAATTTTTCGGCATTGACATTTTACTAAAAACACGCTCATCCCTTTATGTCAATTCAATAACAGCCCAATTTCTCTGTCATTTTTAAGGTAGCCTGTATTTTCCAATAGTGAAACAAGAAGTGAGCAAAAAAGTCTCTAAGGCCATGAAAATAATTTTCATAAATCCCAAGCCTTTTATTCCAGAAGTGGATATGAGTCACTTCTTCATTTACCTCCTCACTACTTAAACATTTATTTAACATCTGCTGTGTGCCACTTACCATGCTGGGCATAGAGGGGAGATAAAAAGACATAGGAGCTTAAGAAACTTCCATTCTAGTTGATATTTTTCTACCATGAGATCAGACCTCCAATAGAGGTTTGCACAGTGTACTGAGGGAGCATATAGTACACCTAACCAAGATTTTGGTGCGCATGGTGTGGGGAGATGGATGGAGGTAGATTTTAGAAAGGCTTCCTTGAAGATGTACACCTGAACTGAATTGGGAAGTATAAGGGAGAGTTAGCATGGCAAGGCTAGGGGAGCCAGCAAACAAAGAAGTCTGTGGGAAAGCTCAGGGAGAAAATAGCATGGTGCACTCTGATACCCTAAGGTTTTCGTATGGCTGGAGCTTAGTAGCAAGGGACAGGAGCATGTGCAGAAGATGAGATTCAAGGATAAGCAGAGACCAAGTGGTGAAGATCCTTTTCACGTTTAGAAGTTTGAACTTTATCCTGAAAGCTCCAGGAAGCCTTTAAAATTTTTAAACAGATAAGATCATATTTCAGAAAGATCTCATTTTTGGTAATGTGAAAAATGGGTAGAAGGGAGCAAACCAGTCAGATAAGGATCTGTGGCAGTAAGGTAGTAGAAATAACAAGCTGAATTGTAGGTAATGCTATTGGAGATTCATATGTGCTCCCTCATACTCCTGACCTGGTAATCTCTGTCCCCGTGTATTAAGGAGAAAAATATACATTTTTAAGAAATAGGCTGTGGTGGTGATCCCAAAAGTCTTTGAACCTAGAATTTGGTAAACCTGTGTTAGCCCTGGATTTGCCACCACATGTTTCTGTGACCTCAGCATGTCCTCTGACTTCTCATAGCCTCAATTTCCTTATTTATAAAATAAAGTGTGGTTAGACTAGGTCGGGAACCTGAAATGTCACTTCAACAATTATTAATATATTTTCTCTCTCAAGCACTGTATGGGAAAGGGGAAGTTACAAGTCTCTGGACTTAGGCAAACTCTGTTTAACTAGCGAAATCTAGCTGTATGAATGCTATGTTTGATTTGGAGGATCAGGCTGAAAGGAGAAAGTTATCTGGGAAGTGGGTAAGCAGTGGCCTTGGAAGGGCAAGAGTAGGGCCATGGACAGTGAGAAGAAAGCCTTAGGGTACTGAGTAGGAGAGATATTAAAGAATGGTAGCAGAATGCAAAAGGCAAACAAACATTCCACCCATTACCTTTATTTCTAGACTGATTTTTATTCCACATGCCACCTCTGACTGGTAGTGTCCTTCTGGAGCTCTTTGTTGAGATAGACATTGAGGCTGCATCTAGACTCATCAGGAAAGAGTGTGATGAGTTTTCACTGTCTGAATTAGCTGTGGGAAGGAGAAATGTGCCACATGTTTGCTCTCCCTGCAGTTAGGTGTGATAAAGTGCATGGGCTTGAGAAAGCTGTTTTACTACAGAAATAAAATCCTACTGAAAAACAGAAGAAACTACCCCTGTGATCATTTACTGTAAGGACAAATAGACCTACATACTTTAGTTGTCCCTAGAGAGCTACTATAGTAGTTGAAATGATTTCCTGATTTATTAATAAGGAATCTTAAATTTAACATATAAGTAGTATTGCTTTTGAGAGCTGATAAATTTTTGGAAATTGCAAATTATTTAATCAGATTCCGATAAGTACTTTTGCCATTTCATTCTTTCAAAGTATTCAATTTTATGGGTGGATAACAGCAATGAGAAACTAAGTATGTACTAAATGGAGGAAGCAGTATGAAAATAAATTGCCTAGACTCTGCAAATTCATTTATTTAATCAAAAACTAGGTACTGTATGCCAAGTACTGTTTTAGGTGTTGGGGATGCAACTGCTTTCATGGAGCATACTTTCAAGTAATGGAGATGAACAAATAAGTAATATATGTCAGATAGTAATAAGTGCTATGAAGAAGAGTTAAGCAAGAGGGTAGAGAAATTGGGGGTGTTATATTAGAGGGAAAGCCTTTCTGATGATGTAATTTGAACAGAGCCCTGAACAAAGGGAAGGAGACCAGGAAATGTGGAACATATTAGTAAAATATTCTTATCAAAACAGTTGAAATAATGTTTTGAGACTTAAGTGACTACATTTCTCTAATTTTGGATAAATGAAATATTTTGTACATTGACAAAACTAAGTTTGTTTTCGTTTCATAATTTCTCTGGTACTTTAAAAAGTAAATTTTAGTTAATACCTAAACATGGACTTTTATTCCAAATTCTTTGTCAGATAAATGGAGGAACAGTAGTATATTACTTGCTAATTAATTATGGTGTTAAAACTATCCTACAATTTAATGTGAAAAAAATCTTTCATTCTTTATATTTTAAAACTGCCATTCTTACTACTAAAAATACTAAATTATAAACTACTAAAAAAATAAATTATAAACTACTATAAAAATACTAAATTATAAACTACTAAAAAACACATAATTTTGTGTAAACTGCCCCAAAATGCCAATTGTAAACCATATGGAATGGGGCTCTGGGTTTTTTTAATGTCTGTTTTTGTGTTCTCTTCTTACAGATTGAAACACAATTAGCAGAGTATCATAAGTTGGCTAGAAAATTAAAACTTATCCCTAAGGGTGCTGAAAATTCCAAAGGTTATGACTTTGAAATTAAGTTTAATCCTGAAGCTGGTGCCAACTGCCTTGTCAAATACAGAGCTCAAGTTTATGTACGTAATCGTGAGTACTTCACAAGGTTTTTAAATGATATGGTTGATGTCTGGCTCATAATATTTGTAAGTAAGAGTTTAAACTTTAGCATGTCCATAACTCAGGACTGAACATAGAAATACAGCACTGAAACTTTTTATCTTCTTTCCTCTTGGTAGTACACATCTGCTCTCTATTGTACCTTACTCTCCAGATTATAAAGCCTTGTCTTCCTCTCTACATACTTCACCTATTCAACTATCCAATAAAAGATATGATTACATATAAAATAGACGCCAGGATTATAAAGACAAAAATGACCTGATACTTGCTCTCAAGTTGCTACTAGTCCCCTCAGCGAGAAAGACATAAAAATAAATACTATATACGTGCTTTATTAGAAGCCTTTACAAGGTATGGTAACAAGATCAGTTCTCAGAATTGAGAGAAAAGTCCCCACAGAGATGGTGAACCTGGAATGAAATCTTCAAAGATGAGATGTTTATGAGGGTGGTCTGTGGAAAAGTTTCAGGCACAAGGACACACGTGAAGGCATGAGATATAATAGAGCACTAAGTAGCACCAGGAGTCAATAATGAGAAAACTGCACATAATTTTCAAATATAGTCAAAGGTATAATTTGGAGAAGAAAAATGTTAATTTCAACTTCTCAATTATTCACAGATTTTAGTATTTTAGTGGCCCCCCCCCAAAAATGTCAGTTTTCAAAATAGTTTTTAATAGAAGCATGTCAATCAAAATCTAAAGCCATGCATTTTTTTCCCCTTAGAATCACTCATTTATCCCATAAATTATTTATTGAGTACATACTACGTTCCATACCTGCTAGATGCTGGAGATAAAATACCCGGAAAGAGGAATTTCCTGGCGGTCTAGTGGTTAGGACTTGGCACTTTTACTGCTGGGCCCAGGTTCAGTCCCTGTTCAGGGAACTAAGATCCCACAAACTGTGCAGTGTGGCCAAAAAAAAAAAAAATACCTAGAAAGATACAGTTCCTACTTTCCCAGATTACAATTTGTTGGTGGACAGACTTTGATTAAATAAAGCTAAACTCATTTTTAATAGAAAAAAATGCATCCAGTAAACATTTAATCTTTTACTGTATTGTTTCTCAAGCAATAGTTAGGTAGGTAGATAGATAGGCAGGCAGGCAGATAGAGTTTACTCACCTCTATTTTGAGTAGTTTTTCATGCTAGTTCAAGAAAACAATTTCCTGAATTAAATTGCTGTAAAAAAGATTACCTGGTTCAGAAAGAATGCATATGCTCAGAAAAGAGGGAAATTTTTTTTTTGGCTCCCTGGAAATAGTTTTACATAATAATAGGACAATAAAAATAGAAATAGCATCAAGAAGATGCAGCCCCAACTGTTATAAGTAGTATTTGGAGAAAAGTTCTTAAAGAGATTAAAGAGGCAATTGCATCTTTCAAAAAAGAACAGCCAAAATTAAAACTCAGCAGTGACTTCAAAAGACCTACTGAAAACATAGTAATGCACAGGGTTTTCTTTTGGAGTGATGAAGTTTTTCTAGAATGAGAGCGCATTGTGAATGTACTAAATGCCACTGAGTTGTGCACTTTAAAAGAGTTAATTTTATGTTAAATTAATATTTTAACTTAATTATTTCAGTTTAACCATTTTAAAGTGTGAGTTTCATCTCAATAAAAGAAAAAGGGGAAGGAATGAAGTACTGTGTTCAAACAAAATCAGTAGAATAGAGGATAAATATAAGAAATGCCAGCAGATAAGAGCTTGTTGGTGTACATGTGGAGATGCAGGGAGAGTGGCATGCCCAGAGAGCATAGAAGCGCTGCACCTCTTCCCACATACCTTGCCCTATGCATCTCTTCCATCTGGCTGTCCCTGAGTTATATCTGGACACCCACCTTCCATTATTCACGGATCAACCCACCCCAGATCTCTCACAGTAGTATGTTGTTGGGGATGGGGAAGTTTCCCTCTCCCAGGCAGTTTTGACAAGCCAGCCTGGAGAAATCACCAGCTGGAAAACTGCTGCCACTGAGAGGTCCTGGGACATATGCCAAAGCAGGCAGAAGGTAAGATTTCTTGCCATGTCAGCCTCTAGGGTCTCTGACTGCAGGATCTGGTGGAAGGGAGAGTGGTGAGAGTCCCTTTTCTCTCAGTTTTGTTATAAGTCCTGCCACAAGAACTCAAGAAGGGTAGCGGGGGAATTTCCCTCTCCCTGATAGTGTTGAGATCTTCCTCGTTCCTTTTGTAGCCTCAGTCCTACATTGTGTGGCTTATTCAACCAGTCCTTGCTGATGGACATTTGCCATGTTTCAAGTCTTCTGCTATTATAACAGAGTTAGAATGAGGAGCAAAAAAATAAAGAAGAGGGACTTACCTGGCGGTCCAGTGGTTAAGACTCTATGCTTCCACTGCAGGGGGCACGGGTTCAATCCAGGGAACTAATATCCCGCATGCCACATGGCGTGGCCAAAAGAATAAATAAGTAAAAATAAAGAAGAAATATAAGCAGATAATTGTAAGACTAAATAATTGAAAAGGATTAAGAGAAAAATGATGCATCTAGAGAGCATAGCATAAAAATAAAAACTACATATAAGCTGTTTTCAAGTGTACCTCAATTAAACTAAGTGTACTTATAGAATGTTTAAATAATAACAGTGAATTTCTAGAGTAGAGAAGCAAATCTAGAATTTTGCAATTATTCAAAACCAAAAGCAAGTTACATTCTATAGTTATAGAAATTACATTAAAAATTTTTTTGTTTTATTTTCTTACTGATGGTGTATTACATTAAAGATACCATGGCTTTACTTTTTTTCTCCAAAAGGTGCCTCATGAGAGAAATTTTGTAATTACATATGTCATATGTAACCCATATTCCTATGTATTTTATAGGTACCACTCAAAGAACTCTTGAACCAAACTGAAGAAGAAACTAATAAAGCTCTAAATAAAAAGATGGGGTTAGAGGATACTTTAGAACAAGTAAGTAATGAAACAGAGTCATTATAAACAAACATAACATTTTGTGTTTTCTGATTGATAAGGAATGAATTTTTAATAAAATATTATGAAAAATGAGAGGTATACCCGTGACCTAGAAATACTTGAAGTAACTTTTTAAGTTACTTAAACATTCTAAGCTTCCCATATCATTGATGATGAAGTGATATGAAACTGAGTAAAGCTTGCTTTTTTTCTAACAGAGAATTGCCTCCTTTAACTTAAGATAATTTAGTAATATTCCTTTTTATAGTAAAAGGGAATTGAGGAGACTACCATAAAAGTAAGTATGTTATCATTTGCAGTTAGAAGCTAACTAACTATGATACATTAAGAGACTTCCATTTACCAGATTTCTCAGGACCATAGAATTCAGGGAGATTCAACTTTAAATGCCTGTAAGAGTCTATTTCCAAAAGTAGTTTCAGAAAATTCCTGCTTCTGAGATACTTGCAATATAATATCACCAATATACCTGAGAAAGAATACTATTATATTCAATAACCTTTAGAGTAAACATTGTTATAGTTGATTAAGAAAAGTTAAGAAAAACTTCTCAAATGCAAGCAAAAGGTATTATTTATATAACACCAAACAGTTAAAGGAAATGCCTAGCTAATTCAACTTTTCGAGAACGATTGTGTTCTGGCTAACAGATTTCAAGATATAAAAGAAATCCTGCCTTTTTTGAGAATACAAACATTTATTTTCTCTCTTCTGGAAATAAAATCTATGCATTTCACAGATAACTTTTAAAGTAATTTTGTATTAGAATTTTTTCACACCTCCCACAAACAGAAAATGTTGTTAGATAAGTGAAGAGTTTCATGATACTATTGTTACTATAATTTGGGGTTTCTACAAATCTGTGGGTTTTGTAACATCACAGTATGGAAAGAAGATAGGAATTCGGGCTGCTTTAACAGGTGTTCCTCAGGGGTGATGGTTATTTGAGGTAAAGTCTTCCTTTAGCCTGCTTCAGTTCAATTTCTCTCTGGTTGGAATGGGCAATAAACCTGAAGACTCAAAAAGGTGTGAATTTCAAGCAATAGGAACCTCTTGACTGAAACATATTTTCAACTGACTTGAAACTTTTTTATGTTTTTTTTTTTTTTTTTTTTGGCTGCATTGGGTCTTCATTGATGCACACGGGCTTTCTCTAGTTGTGGCGAGCAGGGGCTACTCTTCGTTGCAGTGCGCGGGCTTCTCATTGAGATGGCTTCTCTTGTTGAGGAGCACAGGCTCTAGGCACATGGGCTCAGTAGTTGTGGCACGTGGGCTCTAGGTGCATGGGCTTCAGTAGTTGTGGCACGTGGGCTCAGTAGTTGTGGCTCGTGGGCTCTAGAGCGCAGGCTCAGTAGTTGTGGCACACAGGCTTAGTTGCTCCACGACATATGGGATCTTCCCAGATCAAGGATCCAGGGATCGAACCCGTGTCCCCTGCATTGGCAGGTGGATTCTTTTTTTTTTTCTTAAAGGAATTTAGCCTTGTATGGCTTCCTCTTTTCTTTTTTTTTATATTTATTTTTGTCTGCGTTGGGTCTTCATTACTGTGTGCGGGCTTTCTCTAGTTGCTGCGAGTTGGGGCTACTCTTAGTTGCAGTGTGCGGGCTTCTCATTGCGGTGGCTTCTCGTTGTGGAGCGCGGGCTCTAGGTGCATGGGCTTCAGTACTTGTGGTGCGTGGGCTCAGTAGTTGTGGCACATGGGCTTAGTTGCTCCGCGGCATGTGGGATCTTCCTGGACCAGGGCTTGAGCCCGTGGCCCTTGCGTTGGCAGGTGGATTCTTAACCACTGCGCCACCAGGGAAGCCCCAACAGGTGGATTCTTAAACACTGCGCCACCAAGGAAGTCCCTGACTTGAAACTTTAAAAGCTATAGGCAGGAAAGTTTGGGCAGGGTGGGAAGGCGATTATGAAATGCCTACAATAGGCTAGGCCCCATATTAATGTTCCAAAGATAAATATAACTAAAGTTTATATGAAATATAAAGCCCATTTGGAAAGACCAATATATGCAGTTATGCTAATCAGAGTTGCATTTTTTTTGCAAAACTCCTTTGGGCATAGAAAAAAATGACTTAGTAGAGGGGAACTGAAATTAAGAGGTTAAACCATAGTATTAGAATAGAAAATGAAGAAGGGGACAGGTTTAAGAAATGTTAAGGAGGTAGGACCCAAGCATTTCGTGGCCAGATGAAAGCTAGGAGAGGGGACTTCCCTGGCGGTCCAGCAGTTAAGACTGCGCTTCCACTGCAAGGGGCGTGGGTTCGATCCCTGGTCAGGGAACTAACATCCCATATGCCGTGCAGCCAGGCCAAAAAGTTAAAAAAAGAAAAGAAAGCTAGGAGAGAAAGAAGGATCAATAGTGACTTCCATTTTTCTGGGGTGGGCAGCCTAGAGGAGGAAAACCTAGTGCTGGGAGTAACCAGGACAGCTTGGGAGATGAGCTTGCTGTCCACTGACCACAGAAAACCAAAAGGGAGTTGAAGCAACAGATTCAGAACATAAAAGAGATATTGTGTCTGAAAGTACAGATTTTAGGGTCTCTAGTATATATGTGATTGTTGAAGCCAGTGATGTGGGTGATATTTCTTAGGGAGAATTGTAGAAGAAAGAGGCAAAGGATTGGCCAAAGAAAGAAATTGTAGGAAAAGCACTTAGAAGAAGTAGACAGAATAGTTGAAGAATAATCAGAAGAGGATATGCTATAAAAGGCAAAGTAGGGAAGACTTTTCAAGAAAGGAGTGATCCTAACTAATCTTTTTGTGGTAAATATTTTACAATATATACATATATCAAATCATCTTGCTGTACATCTTAAACCTATGCAGTGTTATACATCAATTATATCAATAAAACTGGAAAAAAAGGGAGTGGTCAGTGATGTCATATGCTTGAGACTAAAAACTAAAACTATTTTTTCTAATTTGACAAGTAGTTTAACCAAGTTAAGATGGCATAAGGTAAAATAGCATTTGAAATAGTAAAGGTTAAACAGAAATTAATAGATTAAAATAACAAAACTAATCAATCTGATAAGTACTTTAAAATAATTGCCAAAACCGTTCAAGAAAAAGCAGGAAAAAACAAAATGAGAAATGGAAACACTATAAATACGGAGGGAATTTATAAGGCTAGTGTAACCCTCATACTGCAACCTAACGAAGATTATCACAAAAGAAGAAAATTAAACCAATCATACTTACAAATAAAGTGTAAAGTTTAAATTAAATATTAGCACTGAAATTTGTTTAGCAAACTTTTTTAAGAGTCTGCTGTACATGCCTGTACTGTAATCAGTGTTGGTGATATAATATCTGCCTTTGTGAATTCTTATTTTGTGTGGAAAGGTGGACATGAAAACAATCACTTTCATCATAATACTTTTGGAGTGTAAATACAGCATGCCGTGGATACTTATAATATACCAAAGATAAGCACAAGGTTCTTTCTGAAGGAAGTGGTAAGTGAGCTGAGTGATGAATAACAAGAAGGAGTTGGCCAGTGGATACATGAAAGGACACACACATCCCTACTGCTGAAGGCCCAGAGACCAAAGAGCATGGCATGTTAAAGAATTAACATGAAAAAAAAAAAAAAAAAAGAATTACCATGAGTTTAAGTATCAATAGGATAGAGGAGAAGCCTGGAGAAACAAAAACCTAATTCTGAAGAGACTTACTTGTTCTTGCTTACTGGTTGAATTTTTATTCTATAGGTAGCAGGGACCATTGAAGGTTTTTAAGCAAGGGAATAAAAGCTGTGTATCTTAGTAAGCTCACAGTGTTGACATTTTGAAGAACAGGTTAGAGGTACATGAGACTAGAGACACACAAGAGATCTAACAGTATCCTGAGCCATAAGGGTTCAAACCAACGCTACTGCAATGAGGATGGAGAAAAGAGATTTGAAGATTGAAACAACAGGGAATCCCCTGGGGGTCCAGTGGTTAGGACTCCTCGCTCTCACTGCTGAGGGCCCGGAGTTCGATCCCTGGTCGGGGAACTAAAAATCCCACAAGCTGCACAACGCGGCCAAAAAAAAAAAATTGAAACAGCATAATTTAGTGGTCCACTTGGATGTGAAGGTTAAGGAAGAGTGAGAAATTAAGAATGTCCAGGTGTCCAGCTTTGGTATATGGTATTAAAGAAAAATTATTTATGACACTTGTTAGTGGTGATAAGGCAGACTTTATTCAAGGGGGGGG
Source organism: Neophocaena asiaeorientalis asiaeorientalis (assembly GCF_003031525.2). Lineage (NCBI taxonomy): Eukaryota > Metazoa > Chordata > Mammalia > Artiodactyla > Phocoenidae > Neophocaena > Neophocaena asiaeorientalis. Next base: position 585,198 of record NW_020174694.1, read on the forward strand.
GCTATTACAGTGAGGTTTTGTAGTAGGCTAGGCTCATTCCAAATACAGCAAAGAAAAGTGGGAATTTATAGCCAGGGAGCAGAGTGGGGATCAGTGGATGGAAAATTACTGAGAGGAAATATCAGGGTAAGGGGGGATTCTGGCTAAACCAACCTAACAGGTTTCTTGCTGAAGGCAGGCGAAGGTGATCAGCCATCACCTGGGGCATGGTAGAGGATGAGGAACCAGATCAGTTATTCGGGATGGGAGATTCTGGTTAAAGTGACTTAGCAGGATTCTTGCTTAAAATTGGATAATACAGAGACAAACATGAACGCCCAAAAGTCAGCCTAATTGAGAAGAGAGTTCAGAAGATCCTGAGTAGTTTGGTCAAAGAGAGATTCTTTGTCAATGGTGATGTCCTAAAACCTTGATAAAGAATACAAAGAAGGTTGTAGAACAGAGAATTTCAGGCTGGGATATGCTGTTTCAGGTCTCTGGGATATCAAAGTAGAGAATGTCCAGTAAGCAGTTGGGGTTTGGAAATAGTATAGATACAGACAGATATTTTTAGCATTCATGTAATTACAGTCAGGAGATTCCCCAGGTGTGAGAATGAGAGAGAGCTCTCCTAAGTGAGCGAATGAGAATACAGCCAAGGTGAGAATACTAGGAGAACATCCACATCCAAAGTACAAGCAGAGAAAGAGAAATCTATAAGAAAGAATTAGAAGGACCTCCCAAGACTTAAAGAGGAAACCAGGAGTTTCCATGGTCTTAGAAACCAAGGAAGAAGGTTTCAGTAGGGAGTGATCAGTAACTACAAATGTTACTCAGATTAAGTCTGAAAGGTGCGTGTTGGCTTTAGCCGTAAAGGTGTTCCTCATGACATTTGCAAGAGCAACTTCATGAACCAGAAGAGCCAGAAAGCATATTACTGGTGGAGTTTGAATGGTAAAAGAGGAAGATACTATAATCCGAAAAGGTAGTTCTTCAGGGACTACTACAAATCTATTGCAAATGTTTGAATCTAAGGAAGGGAGATGGAACAGTAGCTGGAAAGTGGTGTGTGGGAAAGATTTTTGGTTTTTTGTGTGTAATTTGTTTGTTTGTTTATGGGAGGGGTTTGTTTGGTTTTAATGACGAGGGAGAGAGTTCAGGGAAAGAGGGTAAAGTTTAAAAAATTAGGAACGAAAGGAATTGATGGATTTGAGTCTGGTTGTGAAGAAGTAAAAAGGCATGAGATCCAGAGAAGAGCTGGAGGGGTTACTTCTCTTCATGAAGAAAATGTGTGCCCTGCATCCTGAAACTGACTGGAAGGAAGAAGGAAAGGTCTCATGCTGGTTGGTTGGTTGACTGGAGGCAGTCTAGTGGCTTCTGTCATCTCAATTATAGAAGAAAAAAAATCATCTAATTAATGGTATCTTCTTTGCTTATAAGCAACTTGAGAGCTAAGAAAGAAGGGAGGGGGGAAAGAGGGAAGGAAATTTGGAAAGAGAGGAAGGGAAGAAGGAAGGGAGGGAGGGAGGAAGCCAAATCTTAGTGGGTCTTAGGGATTGCAGAATTATTGGTGATTGTTATTTTCTTTAATGCTTCCCCTGTTTACCACAGTGGAAATGTGTACTTTTGTAGTCGGGGAAGAAAATGTTTAATTAATTGATGTAACTTTAGTAAAGCTGACATGGAAAGTAGAGCTGCTCAGATAAAAGTAAACAACACATTTGATCAACCAGGAGGGCCTAGTGGAAGTTCTGATTATTTGGGTGTTGATTGGTCTTAATGCAGATGAGTTTAATGAAACAGTTTGTTCACTTCAGAAGTAGCATATCTTTAGACTGGAAGCAAAGTTTATAGCTTCAGTAGCTCTGGTCTTTAAAATGTGAAAGACAAGTGGTATTAGAAAAAGACCTTGGAATTAGTTTTGAGTTCTGGGCGTATGCTAGTTGTGTGATCCTGAGTAAACAGCATTCTTTCCAGCCCACTCTTCTCTTCTTGTAAATAAGAAAGGAATGTCCCTTACAAGGGACTTTGGATGACTGAACGAGACTTACTATATGCAAGAAAAGAAAAAGGGAAAAAAAAGTACTATGTGCAGGTTTCTTTAATAAGTTTGGTCATTTTACCATCCTATCTTTTGCCAAATAACAATAGTTTCACTAAATTTTTCCCAAAAGGTATATATTTTTTTAATTTATGTATGTGTAGAATCATCCTTTTAAAGAAAGATGTCAACTATTTTCTGTTTCCTGTTGGAAATATTATCATCTTGATCTAGCTGAAAAACATTCTCTATTAATTACCAGTATCAACTGGTATCAGCACTTGTCAACAGGAAATGAACTTCAGAAACGCTTTTTTCTTTTGTTTTTAGAAACACTTTTTTTTTTCCCAGTTTTGGTTTCATCAGATCTTAAAACTCAAGCTTGAACAAGATTAAATGTAGTTACTTTATTACTCTTTGGAAGAATGCATTGACTATAACCAATTAGCAAATATTATCAAACAAAATCAATATAAATAGTCCTCTTTAACATCCCAGAAAGTGAACACACAAATGAAATCTAGATAACTAACTCAAGTAGATAAAATCTAAATAAAGTGAGACTTCAAAACTAGAGAGCAAAACAATTTGTATTTATTAAGTTAATATAAGAATATTAATTATATTTAATACTTGTATAATATATATGAGATCTTAAAAAGTACTCCCACAGCTACTAGTGGAAAAACAGATATTGGTATCTTTATTTTAGTGAGAATTAGGCCAGATTTTTAATTCCTAACTAATGCCCTACTATACCACTCTGCATTTAAATATTATGTATTAAAAAACATGTCTTCTTGAAATTAACTTCTCTTTGGGAAATAATAAATTTATAGGACAAATAAAAGGTAAGAGCCCACGAGAACTAAAAGAAATAACATGGATTAGTTAGTTGATTGATAACATAAAAGTTTTATAACTTGTTAAAATTTTTTTGATGTGTAGTTATGATTTCTCAACCAAAGTTTTATATTCCTCAAGTTAAATACAATGATCACAGAAAGCAGGAGAAGTGTGCGAACTCTGAAAGAAGAAGTTCAAAAGCTGGATGATCTTCACCAACAAAAAGTTAAGGTAAGAACTTTGCCCGTTTGTTTAGGTTATCCAAAGCCATGTCATGGTTAATGGACTAGGCATCTATTCTGACATCAAACTGAAATTTTTAAGCTATATCCTATAACTTGTCTTTAGTTTAATCTTCTCACCCAAAGTTTATTTTAAGGAGTTATTTTATTTTGTTTTTCTAGAGGACTTTTTTCTGGAATTCAGCTATTTTACCATAGAACATGTTTAGTATTCCATTAATATTTTATACTTGCATTTGTGATTCAGTATATTTCCTGTAGTACAGACTTGAAATTACTGCTAAATGAATTCTGTATAGGCCTATTGAAAAGGTCACATTTATGTTTATAGTATAAAATTTCCAAAAGACCGTTTTAAAAGTCTCTTACATGTAAAGCAGTAAGCATCCTGCAAATACAAATGATGGTGCAACCTGATTTTTTTAAATGCTTTACATACATTTTTTTAAATCCTCCTGGAGTGTGTAGAATGTGAATACTGAAAAAACTTAACCATGACTTTATCCTGATAGGAAGCTGAGGAAGAGGACAAAAAATGTGCCAATGAGCTGGAGTCCTTGGAGAAACACAAGCACCTGCTGGAGAGTGCAGTTAACGAGGGCCTCAGTGAAGCTATGAATGAGTTAGATGCTATTCAGCGGGAGTAAGTTCATCTTCCCAAGATTTGTAATGTTTATTTTCAGTTTAGTTACTTAACATTTATATAAAACTAGGCCTAAGTTTATTTGCTTTAATTTATATTATAGAGCTATCTGGGGCAGAGGGAGTGATGAGTAGAACTTAAGCAGAACAGCTTGAGACACTTGAGATACTTTCCCTAGATAAATACATTCTGCTACCATTATAGCTATTGCCCCCCATTATCTTTTCAGTCAGAAGGGGACTGAATAGTTAACCCATAGGCTCTATGTTAATTTATATTAAAATACACTTTTTTTCTTTTAAGTGTTAAGGGGCCCTCAAAAAAACTACAAAATAAACTTTCTTTGAGGTTGGAAGTATCCAACCTTAAGAAATCACACCTTAATCCTTAAGAAAATCACACCTCTTTGTTTCCTTATTTGTAGCCTAGGGACAGAAAACTTAGTTGAAGGTATCTTTGGCATATAGTCTTTGTTTTTAATTTAGATTTGAATGCCTAAGACTCCTATTTCCTCATTCATATGTATTTAATGTCTTGTCCCTGATTAAGTTTACAATCCTTTTAGAGACTCAGGTAAACAGTTTGCTCCCAAGCTTTGTATATTAAAGCATGAGGTTTTGGTGCTGTTTTGTGCTGTTGCTTGCATGGGATCTTTGAAAATGTTTTTATTTCTGTTTTAATGATTGTGAACTGGACCTTTGTGAATGATACACTGGGCAAGCAGCACCTATACCAATCACAGCCTGGTTTTATTGAATATAAAAAGAAGTGAGGTAGCTAGAACTGATATATTAGGTTTTGTCCTAGACAATTCAAACAAGAATTTTGATCCTACAGATGCCAACTAGTTGTGCAGACCACAACTGAAGAAAGACGAAAAGTGGGAAATAACTTGCAGCGTCTTTTAGAGATGGTTGCTACACACGTAGGGTCTGTAGAGGTAAGTGTGTGAAGGTCTTTCCTACATTCTGAGAAAGCTTTTTAAAACTTTTATGTATTTCTGTTTTGTTTCTACAGAAATTAAATGATAAATTTTATTTCTGTGGAAAATATGATCTAGTAAAAATTTATCAGAAGAATTTTGTGTAGCAGTGTGCATTTCATAAAGTGATCTGATTTACATAGGTTTACTGTATAACCCAGCAGTTCCACTCCTAGGTATCAGCCCACCAAAAGGAATGAAAATATATGTCCATACAAAGACTTGTAGACAAATGTTCATAGCAACATTATTCATAATAGCCAAAAAGTGTAAGCAACCCAAATATTTATTAACTGGTGAATGATATACCCATATATTGGAATATGGTTCAGCAATAAAAGGAAAGAAGCACTTACGCATGCTACAACATGAACGAATGTCAAAAACATTATGCTCAGTAAAAGATGTGAAAGCCTACATATTTATGACTAACTAATATAAAATGTTCCAAAAAGGCAAATCCACAGAGTTGGAAAGTAGATTTGTGGTTGCCAGGAGCTGGGGTGGGAATAAGGGCAGATGGGCACAAAGATTGTGGTGAGGGTTGTGCAACTCTGTCACTTAATTCTTAAGTTACTCTTCTTGTTGCTTAAGGTACAAGCCCTTAATAAAAAATAATCTGTTTTATTTGCATAAACAACATACAATGATATTTATTACATCAACAGTATATAATGATGTTGTGCCAGGCCGTATTCTACATACTGAAAACATATTAGTACGTTTAAGATTTAATTATGATTAAGATGAAAGAGCATGTGTTAATAACAAATACTTTTCCTGTTACAAAGCAAGATTCAACTGAATAAATTTGAAGGTCAAATTGGCTTTATTCAGTGATTCATGTGTTGGGCAGCATCCCTTCTAGCAAATAGAAAGGAGCTCCAAGGAGTACAGAAAGGAAAAGGTTTTCAAAGGCAGAGGGGGAGTGGGACAAAGAAGACATAAATTTAAAAAGGATTATTTCAGGCAAGGTGGCAAGGTCACCTCCCTTTGTGGGACAAAGATTCTATTAGACAGATTACCTCACTGGTCCTGACCAGGAAATTCCAGAAGGACCAGTTAGATTACAGTCCTGGGGTAGGTTGAAACTGCAGTTAGGTTAGGTATCAAGTCCTAGTTTGGTGACATGGACTTAGCACGAGTGACTCCATTTTGGGCCTGTGGTTCCTTTTTAACAGTTCCCCCCTTTTGATCACACTCTCAGCTTGTCTGAGAGAGTCATGATCAAAATTTAAGGCGTTAGCACCACTCTCAACTATTGCTTGCAGTTTTTGTTGATGCTTTGTGTGGTATTCATAGGTCATGATGTTCTTGCTTAATCCATGTAATATTCACAGATCCCAGCTCCAAGATCACAATTGTTGATTTGGTCATTCTCTTTGCTTCTTTACTGATTTTCCAGTCTTAGGGAAATCATTTGCTTGTTGGTTAGCAGCTGCAAACATGCATTTAAAGCTTTTAAGAGAATGCAACACACTGGGGAGACCATTATGATTATAATAAGCAAGATAATCCCCAGTGTTTGAAGTGCACTTTGAAGCCATGGTCCCCAAAACCCAAACCAATCGAAGCCAAATAAGTCAAAGACCCCACTGAAGGAGTCGCCTTTTTAAGCCAAGTGGCTCGCTCAGTGATCTTATGTTAACTGAGTTTCAACTTCCGCAGCAGTGGTAATCCAGGTGTAGCAGGTGGCGCTGGCCACAGCACAAACAGTTCCTGGCTCAGCTAAAGCATAATCAAGGACTATCCTGTTATCAAGAACAATTTCAGCCATAGAGTCTAAGGATTTTTGTTGGGCAGTTGCTTTAGCGGCAAATTCCATAATGCTTTCAAGAGTTAACGAGAGGTTCCTGATCATAGCCTCAATTGCAGTAACTCCTACCCAGGGAAGGTAGGGTTCTCTCAAAGGAATCAGATCCAGAGTCATGAATCCCTCCTGGTAATTCCCATTTGAATCTGTGCTCAGTACTGGAAATGTGACAGCCATTGAGACCAGTAAAATTTTAAGGATCTGTAGAACACACAGGCAGCTTTATTCTGGTTACCCTCGCCTTGTGTCACTTTGTATAGAGCCTGGATGCCAAATTCCCCAAGTTTGGGGTTATTAACCAGAAATGAAGAAACAGACCAGGGATCTCTTGCATCATGAACCTATCAGAGTGTTTTGTTTTTTTAATGACCGATCCAGCAATATGAAATGTTACCCCCCTGAGCATTGACCTGGGAGATACAGATAATGGCATTATCTTTTCAGGCCAATGCCAGAATAAAGGAAAGAAAGAGAAGAAAGGGTTTCATGTTTAATTAAAGCATGAATCTTGATCCAGCATCTTGGGAGGAAGCATTCTACTTGAGTGTCAGCTGCTTCTCTTCCTATCAGTTTGATTTGGAGGTCTCCAGCGTTTATATAGGACCAGATGTCAGGTGGAGCCTTCTTCAGCTGGAGATGTATATCTGAGATTCACGTCCCTGAAATTTGGCTGCCATCTGGGTAGTGAGGAGGATCTGTTATAATTCTCGTCCAAGGAAATTCAAGGCAGTCTTTATTATTACTGACTCTAAATTAGAAGTGTAGGAGAAATTTGGAAATGTTAGTTTGGAGGGTTGTAGCCAGATATTTGAGGAGCTAGAAGAATTTAGGATCCAGTCCAATTTACAGATATGTGACAAAACCTCAAAGACAATTAACAGGACTGGAATCTAATATCCACAAAGGTGCAGGCATAACTTTTCTTTCTGCAATTGTCCCTGTTTATTTTTTCCATGGGTAATCACAGTAAAACTAATTTGTCTGCATTAAATTTGGCTTGGTTATTTACAGAAGCGCAGCAAGAATAGTGATTGACCATGTAAGTTCTTTTTAAGACTGCTTTGCTGGAACCTTGTAAGCAAGGTACCAGGTCAAGTTTTCAAGGGGCTTTATTGGCTCCATAAAGTCAAACTTAATTCCTTAAAACTGTCTCGTCCCATCTGAGTTTATGTACATCTCTGTCAAATATGACAATCCAGTTAAAGCCTTGGTAATATAGCCAGTGTTTCCAGTCGTATCCTGTTACAAGAACAGATTCATATTGAACTTATGCAATAACTTAATTATATTGCCATGAAAAGAATATTTAAGAGTTTCTGAATTCTGGAGTGTTCAGGTAGGGAGAAAAAGTAAATGTTTCATCTTAGTTTACAAAGATATACTTTACCAATTGCTGTTAAGTCATAAATGGCTTAAGAGAAAAGGTTTCTTTAAATCTGGAAAAACAAAAAAATTAAGAAACCAGCAATGTTTTACAACAAAAAGTCATAAAAATTTTAATCATCCTCCTCAGTTCATTCAGTCCCGTGTCATTAATTCTTGTTCTGCTTAAATCTTGTATTTCCATTAATTCTGGAAATTCTTACACAGTTCATTTTTATGATCTTCAAAGTTATCAGAAACCTGTACTTTTCAAAAGTCCTTTCCATGAATCTTCTTGAAGATGAAGCACTTTTGTAGGAACACTTTTACAAAAGCATCTGAGGAAAACAATAACTGTCTGAAATGACAGAAGACTTTTTTTAAATGCCCATTGTTAAAGATTTAATAAGAGTTTATTATAATGGAATTGACAAGGAAATTTCCTTATCAAAAGGTTTTAAAATACTTGGTCAGACAGGTCACTGTGAAACAATACTTAAGTTATTTATCTAACCATAGTGACAGAGTCTTAGAAGGCAAATGCAGAAAGTTAAGTAGTTGCCAAAACAAACAAACAAAACAATAGCTGTTTTAATAAGGAAGACTGTTTTAATAGGAAGACTATTTTTAATAAGGAATAAGCTGTTTTAATAAGGAAGACTCAGTTTTCTTAAGTAATCAAAGAACTGATTTAAAAAACGTGAAACACAGGAAATTATTTTGACAAGACACAAAATCTTTCTTTTCTTGGCAGATTGCTTAAAAGATCAAGAAAAACCTTTGAATCACTTACTAGAAGCAGACCAATAGTCCAAGAAATTTTTGTTCTTTTAACAGATGAAAGAAATTTAAGGGTTTTTGTTTTAATTTTACTTTTGGCTGCCTTGGGTCTTCGCTGGCTGCGCATGGGCTTTCTCTGGTTGCGGTGAGCGGGGGCTACTCTTCATGTGGTGCGTGGGCTTCTCATCACGGTGGCTTCTCTTGTTGCAGAGCACAGGCTCTAGGCTCATGGGCTTAAGTAGTTGTGGCACATGGGCTCAGTAGTTGTGGCACATGGACTTAGTTGCTCCACGGCATGTGGGATCTTCCTGGACCAGGGCTTGAACCCATGTCCCCTGCATTGTCAGGCGGACTCTTAACCACTGCACCACCAAGGAAGCCCCAGAAATTTAAGTTTTAATTTTACATAAGTACACTACTGATTTTAAAGCTTATTTTTAAAATCCTAATAATAAATTCATTCTGTCTTTCCCAGTTTGATCATGCATAAATTCCTTTCACGAGATTCCTTTTCTATAAACCTTCTACAGCTATCTTTTTATTTCTGGTAACTTTAATAACATATGTATGAGAATTTTTAACCCTTAAAAACCTTAATTGCTGGTGGAAACTAAGAAGTAAGCAATTGTGACTCACATTGGTATTCTGTGGCTTGGCAAATTTATAAATGCTTTTTATAATTTCTAAAAATGCATATTTTCTCATAGTAAATTTCTCTATGTGTGGCACTGGACATGTTTACCAATAGACCCAAATATCTTTAGTTTTTCTGTAAAAGTGTTACCTCAAAATTGGGCTTGCCTCTTGGTGGGTATCAAGCCAAAAGACACAACCAAGCCCAAGACTGGGGGAAGGAAGGATTTATGATTACTTGCAACACGTAAGGAGAACACCAGGGATCTTTCCCAAAGCAGTGTCTCCCCAAACAGCAAAGTTGGGGAAGTTTTAAGCTAAGGGTACATACATATTCATGAAGGGGCTTGGACAGTCCACAGAGTCCAGACTTTACTTGCTTCAAGCCACAAGTGTCAGAAAAGGTCAACATCATCGTCCCTTAGGTTCCAGTTGATCTGGAGGTTGAGCACTTCAGGCTAATGTTCCACATTGAAACAGAACTGGAAGTCTTTACAACAGATAAAATACCTTTGCTATTGTCATTTCTCTTGTCTGATAACAATTTGTTTCTGCATTCTTCTGTTCCCTTAAGATCATTAATTATTGAGACCTGTTCAAGGGCAAGCACTGAGGCCAGGCTTAGATCACAAAATGACTTTGGCCAAAAATCGTTTCTCTTACGTCAAGAAAGCCATGCCTGATTTTCTTTGTATATTCTGGTGTGTGTGTGTGTGTGTATGTAAATGTCTTTTTTATATTCTGTGTGTGTAAATGTCTATTTTATATTCTAAATATTACTAAGACCAGTGTCAAAGAGTGTACTGATTATGTTTTCTTCTAGGAGTTTTATGGTTTCCAGTCATCCATTTAGGTCTTTAATCCCATTTTGAGTTTATTTTTGTATTGAATATATGGTGTTAAAATGTTCTAATATCATTCTTTTACATGTAGCTGCCCAGTTTTCCCAGCACCACTTAATGAAGAGACCATCTTTTCTCCAGTCTATATTCTTACTTCCTTTGTCATAGATTAATTGCCCATAAGTACATGGGTTTATTTCTGGACTGTCTTATCTGTTCCATTGATCTATGTGTCTGTTCTTGTGCTAGTACCATACTGTTTTGATTACTATATCTTTGTAGTGTAATCTGATGTCAGGGAACATGATACTTACAGCTCTGTTCTTTCTCAAGATTTTTTTTGGCTATTTGAGGTCTTTTGTGTTTCTGTACAAATTTTTAAATTATTTGTTCTAGGTCTATGAAAAATGCAATTGATAGTCTGATAGGGATTGCATTGAATCTGTAGATTGCCTTGGGTAATATGGTCATTTTAACAATATTCTTCTAATCCAAGAAAATGGTATATCTTTCCAACTATTTGTGTCATTTTCAGTTTCTTTCGTCAGTGTCTAATAGTTTTCTGAGTATAGGTCTTTTACCTCCTTAGGTAGGTTTATTCCTAGCTATTTTATTCTTTTTAATGCAATGGTAAATGGGATTGTTTCCCAAATTTCTCTTTGTGATAGTTCATTATTAGTGTATAGAAATGCAATAGATTTCTGTATATTAATTTTGTAATTAAGCAGCATCCCCAAAAATGGTGCAAAAGATATTTTATATTCCTCTCTCTACTGGGTACTACAAACAGAGGTCCAGGAGATCTGACTATAGTAAGAATTCTTACCCTTAGGAAGCTTCTGCCGATTTTCCCAGGATCTCATCTGCAGACTCCGAGTGGGGTTTTAAAGTATTTTCATTTCCCTTGGCTGTTCAAGGAAATAATATAGCAGTTTACCAGAAAATCCCTGACTTCTGTCAGCTCTGGGAGGGGCCCATATGGAGGCCCTCTCTTGAAGGCAGACATGGTTGCATCTGTAGGGCCATTCACTTGGCGACTTTTGTATATGGTTTTGTAAGTCTCTTCAGAGTAGAAAGAGAGAGGATTACTAAATGAATACTCAAGTAAAGGAGGATAAAGGGCAGCAGCAGGAGTTATGTCAGTCTTCTAGTCTTTTGTTTTAAGTGCCTCTTATGTCTTTTTCATTAGCCTTTTGTAACAAACCTTTCAATGAACTATTTTGCAATTTTGAAGCTTTTTAGAGGCTTTTGTGTACTTTTTAAGTGCACTTCTTAAATTATCTATCTGATTGGAACTTTCCTCATGATGGCCACTGTACTTTCCCCGAGGGCTGGTGGCAGTTTGGTAGGACCCTGGCCACAAATGCAGTTCAGCACACACTTCTGTCAGACAGGCCATATTTTGGGGCTCGCAATCTGATGGTTACCAAGCCAAGTCCTCAAGACACAAAATTCCAGGTTGTCTTTAGTAAAATTTTGGCCACCTTTGTAGATATTTATAGCTTCTGAGACCATAAGCAGGTATGTCTGAAGGTAGTGTACTTTTTTGACTTTAAGGATCTTATTTTTATTTCTATTTATTTGGTTTTTTATTTGTTAGTTTAAGGGTTTTTTTGTTTTTGTTTTTGTTTTTGTTTTGCGGTACATGGACCTCTCACTGTTGTGGCCTCTCCCATTACAGAGCACAGGCTCCGGACGCGCAGGCTCAGTGGCCATGGCTCATGGGCCTAGCCACTTTGCGGCATGTGGGATCCTCCCAGACTGGGGCAGAACCCATATCCCCTGCATCGGCAGGTGGACTCTCAACCACTGCGCCACCAGGGAAGCCCTGTTAGTTTAGGTTTTGAGGGGCATTTTGTTTGGGTTTTTAATTTGTTTTTGTAGGGGGGTTTTTTGGGGGGGAGGAAGTTCTTCCAAGATCACCATTATAAGCAATAGCCTTTGCTTAAAACAAAATTTTATTCATCTGAGGCCTCACACTGGACCCAGTCCACCTAAATCAGACCCAGTCCGATTCCAGACCCAGTTGGTTCTTAAGTTGGACCGTGTCCTACTCCAGCTGGTAACACCAGTTTCCAGTGTGTCACCTGGGGGGTGGGAAAAGGATTGAGCCAGCAAACCTCAACAAATGGGATTGCAGACAGGGGCTCCACATAAATGGGAACTTGGAACTGCCACTAACAGTTCTTATGTGAATAGATTCTTGGGGCAGAATCAAGGGCTGGAGTTTCCAGTCAAATAGGAAACGTGTGGAAAGCCAATTATATCTGGAGCCTTGACACAAATAAAGCAGAGTTCAGAACTGAGAGGAACTTACCCACAGCCCTCAGAAACAGTGAGAAAGACAGTGAACCAAAGGCTTCATGGGTACCACACCTGCATTTCTCATTGTTCCTGAGACCCTATCAGAAGTTCACTTTGGATCCCGTGGCTGCAACCAAAACTGTTAGAAAAATTCAACTGAGTAAATCTGAAGATCAAATTGGCTTTGTTCAGTGATTCATGTTTCGGGCAGCATCCTATCTAGCAAACAGAAAGGAGCTCCAAGGAGCTACAGAAAAGAAAAGGTTTTTAAAGGCAGGGTAGGGGGTGGCGGGGGGACAAAGAAATCATAAATTTAAAAAGGATTATTTCAGGCAAGATGGCAAGGTCACCTCCCTTTATGGGATACAAGGTTGTTATTAGGCAGATTACCTCACTGATGCTGACCAGGAAATTCCAAGAGGACCAGTAAAGATTACGTTCCTGGGGAAGGTTGAAACTGCAATTAGGTTAGGTATTAAGTCCCTTTTAGTGACATAGGCTTAGCTCAAGTGACTCCATTTATAGCCTGTTGTTTGTTTGTTTTTTTATAAGTTTTTTTTAAATATATTTATGGACTTTTTATTTATTGATTTTATTTTTGGCTGTGTTGGGTCTTCGTTGCTGTGCGGGCTTTCTCTAGTTGCAGCAAGCGGGGGCTACTCTTCATTGCGGTGCGCGGGCTTCTCATTGCAGTAGCTTCTCTTGTTGCGGAGCACAGGCTCAGTATTCATGGCACACAGACTTAGTTGCTCTGCAGCACGTGGGATCTTCCCGGACCAGGGAATGAACCTGTGTCCCCTGCATTGGCAGGCGGATTCTTAACCAGTGCGCCACCAGGGAAGTACCGGTTGTTTCTTTTTAACATTCCTTTCTGTTAATTTCATATAAACACAGAAAATAGTATATCAGAAACATGAAGTCTACTTTAGCTCCACCTTTCACATAGCTTGAAAGTTTAACAATAAAACTATTCCTCCAACCTGCTGTACAGAGCCCAAAAACTAAAATAAATTGCTAAATCTAAAATTCCTTGGTAATTTATTAGGAGATAATGTATTCCCAGTTGTGAATTGTTCAAGGGGAAAAAAGCTCATAATATCACATTAATAGGCTTTCATTTATTTGAAAACAGAACATTTGATCTTATATCCCCTCATCTCTCCTGAATGACATGAACTGCTGCTTGCTTGCCAGTACTTTTCTCTGCTTAGTGGTAAGAACTAAGAAAAGCATCCTGGAATAAATACTAGGTCAGAAAACCTAGGTTCTACCCACTTCTTCCTAGTTCAACCACTTAGTGGCTCTATAACCTTTCATGGATCCTTTTTTTTTTTTTTTTTTTTTTTTTTTT